>NW_022103899.1:18585890-18620873 GCF_000313985.2 Echinops telfairi
CAACAGGTTCAGGCTGCCGTGCAAGCTGCTTTGCCACTGGGACCATGTGATCCAGCTGACCCGATGGTGCTAGAGGTGTCAGTTGTAGATGAAGATGCAGTGTGGAGTCTTTGGCAGACCCCTATTGGTGAATCACAGCGTAGACCATTGGGATTTTGGAAAGTCCTGCCATCCTCTGCAGACAACTGCTTCCCCTTTGAAAAACAGCTGTTGGCCTGTTACTGGGCCTTGGTGGAGACTGAATGCCTCACCATGGGCCACCAAGTCACCATGAGGCCTGAACTACCTATCATGAACTGGGTATTGTCTGACCCACGGAATCATAAAGTTGGACGTGCGCAGCAACACTCCATTGGAAGTGGTATATACGAGATTGGGCCAAAGCAGGACCTGAAGGAACAAGTAAGCTGCATGAAGAAGTGGCCCAAATGCCCACAGTCTCCACTCCTGTCACATTACCTTCTTTCTCCCAGTCTGCACCTATGGCCTCCTGGGGAGTTCCTTACCATACTTTAACTGAAGACCAAAAAAGTCATGCTTGGCTTATGGATATGCAGGTGCCACTCATAAGTGGACAGCAGCAGCACTACAGCCCCTTTCTGGGATCTCCCTAAAGGACAGTGGTGAAGGGAAATCTTCCCAATGGGCAGAACTTCGAGCGGTGTACCTGGCCGTTCAGTTTGCATATAAGGAAAAATGGCCAGATGTGAGACTGTATACTGATTCATGGGCTGTGGCTAATGGCTTGGCTGGATGGTCAGGGAATTGGAAGGACCATGATTGGAAAATTGGTGACAAGGAGGTGTGGGGAAGAGGTATGTGAATAGACCTCTCTGAATGGGCCAACAAAGTACAGGTAATTGTATCTCACGTGAATGCTCACCAAAGGGTTACCTCTGAAGTGGAGGGCTTTACTAATCAAGTGGATAAGATGACACACACTGTGAAGACTGGTCCTCTTCTTTCCTCTGCCAATCCTGTCATCACCCAATGGGCACATGAACAAAGTGGTCATGGTGACAGGGATGGAGGTTTTGCATGGGCGCAGCAACATAGACTTCCACTCACCAAGGCTGACTTGGCCACTGCCACTGCTGAGTGCCAGCAGCAGACACCAACATCTGCCAGCAGCAGACACCAACATTAAATCCAAGACATGGGACCATTCCTCGGGGAGATCAAACAGTAACTTGGTGGCAGGTTGATTACATAGGACCACTTCCATCATGGAGGGAACAGTGTTTTGTTCTTACTGGAATTGACACCTACTCTGGACATGGATTTGCCTTCCCTGCATGCAGTGCTTCTCCCAAAACTACCATTCTTGGACTTACAGAATGCCTCATCTACCGGCATGGCATTCCACATAGCATTGCTTCAGATCAAGGAACTCACTTCACAGCAAGTACAGTGCGGCAATGGGCCCATTCCCATGGAATCCACTGGTCATATCATGTTCCTCATCATCCTGAAGCTGCTGGCTTGAAGAACGATGGAATGGGCTCCTAAAGACACAATTATGGCACCAACTAGGTGGCAACAACTTGCAGGGCTGGGGCAATGTTCTCCAGGAAGCTGTATATGCTCTAAACCAGCGGCCAATATATGGTGCTGTGTCTCCAATAGCCAGAATTCATGGGTCCAGAAACCAAGGGGTGGAAGCTGCAGTGGCACCACTCACTATTACTCCTAGTGATCCACTTGCAGCATTTTTGCTTCCTGTCCCAGCAACCCTGTGTTCCTCAGGCCTGGAGGTCCTGGTCCTGAAGGAAGGAACTCTCCCACCCAGAAACACAGCACGATTCTACTGAACTGGCAGCTGAGAATGCCCCCTGGCCACTTTGGGCTTCTCATGCCTTTGGATCAACAGGTCAGGAAGGGTGTCACTGTACTGAGTGGTGCGATTGATCCTGATTACGAAGGAGAAATTGGAATGGTGTTACATAATGGAGGTAAAGAAGAATATATCTGGAATCCAGGAGATCCCATAGACCGACTCTTAGTGCTACCATGCCCTGTGATTAAAGTAAATGGTAAAGTACAGCAACCCAATCCTGACAGGACCTATAATGACCCAGACCCCTCAGGAATGAAGGTCTGGGTCACCCCACCAGGCAAAAATCCCCAGCTAGCTGAGGTGCTTGGTGAGGGTAAAGGTAATACAGAATGGCTAATAGAAGAAGGTAGTTCTACCTATTAGTTCTGACCACATGATTGATTGCAAAAGCAAGGTTTGTAATTGTCAGTGTATTTTCTTTTTATGTGCTTAGTGCATATCTTTCCTTTGTTCATGTATGATACATCAAATACAATTGGACTCAGTGTGTTTTCATTTATATGTATGATACATGTTTGATGATAAGTATAAGTATGATTTCATTAATGTCCTGAAATTATATAATTTTATATGGCCAAAGAATTGTGTAGAGGTGCCAAGTTGGCAAGGGGTGGATTGAGGTAGTTAGTTTATTATGCCAACCTGGCCGATAAACACGTGGCAATGATTGAAGGGCGGAGAGATAAATGGCTTGGCGAGCCTCTCCTTTCTTGTCTCTTGCTCTTTGATCATCAGACCAGTGTGTGTGGCTGCCTTGCTTGTTCTTTGCCTCAATCTGAAAGCTACACTACCTGTGGGTCACCTAACCCGTGGACTGTGTTGCTGTAATTCAAGGTTCCTTCAAGACATGCTTCGTCATACCATTGGAATGTACATCTCTAGAGCTGGGGACTGCTGGACCCTGTCATCTGGCTGACTGTTGATGACCTGCTTTGCTATCTGCTGCCTGTGCCCAGATAGCCTGAATATCTCTAAAGAGGACTACCCAGCGGTCCTCAAGACATGAAGGCCTGCCAGTATCTTACAACTGTCTCACGGGAGTGAGTTGCACTGAGCCATTTGTACTGCTTTATAATTTAATTAACTGTTTATTTCTTATGTTATCTATCTATCTGTATAAATATATATAAAATTATTAGTATTCTGGTTTTATTTCTCTAGAGAACTCTGTCTAACACACCTACCAACAACCTGAAAAACTCAATGCATAATATTTGTTTTACTTAGCAGAATGTTTTTCTTTCACTGCTGTCTATCAGACACACATTTAAATTTAGTCATTTATTTATCTATTTTAATGTTTATCATATTTCTAGTTTATATGAAAATATATCCTCCCAATAATTTAATTCTAGGGAACATCATTTATTCATTATAGCCTTAGATTCTTCACACATACACTCCTCAGGAACAAAGGATTAATTTTTTTCTTAAACTGTTATGCAAATGCAAAGACCAAGGTATGAATATTTTTCTGCTTAGTATTTCATATATTCTCTTTTAAGTACCTAAAGATGTGAAAGATGAATAATACTAGATTATTTCCTCTTCAAGGAACATTAGGAAATGATACATGCTCCTCATTCATATTTTAACTCTTTTCAGAATGAGTCTCTGACAGCAATCAGTTTTATATTGCACACTTACAAAAATATTCTTGTGCTCTATGTAAGTTCCACAGACTCCTGCTCTTTTCCTCCATTAGAGTAGAAGACACATTGGAGTAAATAAAATGATAATTATGAATACATTTTTTAAAACTCTCTGCCATCGAGTCAATTCCAACTCACAGCGACTCTCTAGGACTGGGTAAAACTGTCCACGTATGTTTCCTAAACTATAAGCCTCTATGAGATTTGCAGAGTGGCTGGTGGCCTCGATGTAATGACCTCTTGGGTCGCAGCCCAATGCACAACCACTACACCACCGAGGCTCAACATCTTTAAGTATCTGTTAATGTAGGAACAACTCACATTTTATGTTGGAGCAATATTTCCTGTAAAATTTCACTATTAATATATAGAAAATATGTTAGCACAAATCTATTGTTACAGTTCACAAAAATAATCCTTGAAATAGTACCCAAAATTTTCAGTGGAAAAATATTAAATCTATTTATAAAAGTTCATCCACATTACTTCTCTATCATATAAAATTATGCAATCTTTTGTTTTATGTTCAATAGAATAAAATATAGCAACTGTTAGCCAATGGCCCTTTCAGGATTTCTATAAGGTTGGCATTCCTTGGCTAGCTTGATATGTCTTAGAGTCAATCTTCCACTGGGTCTAGGAGTTTCTGAATGCAGAGTTCAGGTTGAAAGAATGCACTCCATTCAATGGTCTGGTTTTTCAGTGGTAGTAGGTCCTTCACACCTTACTCCCTTCTTTCTTCTTTTATTTGTAGTACAATAAAGGCTTTGTAGGCCACACCCCAGAGGAACTGTTTACAGTCCGAGGCTGTGATAAGGTTAAGGATAATGCATCTCATCTTCAATGGTTTTACAACTGATTGCATCAAACTACATCATGGGGTATCATTACATATCTGTCAAACTAGAGAATTATGGTCCAGTCTACTTAGCACATATTATTGAGAAAGGTAATTCTATCATGACATATAGCAATAACATAAAATTAAAAGACTACAAAGAAAAAAAGCTCTCTGTAATGTTCTCATTCACAGACAATCGTTTAGTAGTTCATGAAATACAGTGTTTGGTTCAGTTAATTATATTTACTTGACGGTTTATGCACTTTAAATTCAGTTTTAAATCTATTCTAAAATGTCCTGTTGCAATCATAAGCCATGCTTTAACCTAACTGTTCTAAAGTACTAGTGTATGTTTAGGAGGTTTTCATTTATTATTATTATTATTATTTTAATTATTTAGTCAATCAGAATTCTCAGAAGTGGAATATTTATGCCAAGAAGTTAGGAACATTTTTTTGTTTTTGATACCACTTGTCAATTTGCTTCCTAGTGATGATATACCAATTTACAGCTCTCTTGGTAGAAACTATGCAGTGTCAGTTGTATCTTCACAATTTGCTTGATCTAAGATTTAGTATAAGATGTGGGGTTTTAAAAAAGTTTTTAAAGGGGATTTAAATTTTCCAACTTTTATTTTAAAGTAAATATCCTGCAGAAATAGCGAACTGCTTCATAAAATATATTAGAACACCAGCTTTCACCATGAACTCAGAAATACAAAGCATTGTGAAGATGGTCCCAGATTCGGCAGAGTTTGATTCTTTTGAACATACAAACATCACGAGTTAAATCCAACTTAATTGTTGACAACAATATATTTTTTTAAATAGTATATTATTTAACCAAAGCAAATAGCTGTGTTTTCAGAAGTGGGGCTAGCTAAAACACTATACACCCTTTGACATAATTAACAACACTTTACCTATTCATTGCTTGAAGTTGTTTTGATTTGTTTTTAGTTTTTCTCTCATGTTAGATCATAGAAGATAAAAGAATTTATTTTTTGACACAGCAAAACAAATTTTGCTTTATCCTCTGTGATAATGCTAATGTCCTCATTAGACTCTGTACAAATTGTAACAGCTTATTAAACAGAATAGAAAGAGATGAAATGGAATATAATATGATATGAAACTGTAAAAGAAGTTGAATGAATGACCTAGAGTTCTGAAATTTGAGAATTACAATTAGAGATAAAATGACAGAAATGAAAGCCAAGATGTTTTAGATAATATGCTGTCAAAAGTCACTCCCAGAACTTGCTTCATTTAATCTCTCTCTAACTTGCTGACAAGAATGATCTATCACTTATTATTTTAAAAGATTCCTCAATAAACCAGAAAAGTGATGAACATTTCTTTTGACCCTGAAGCCCTGAAATAATTATGATTATCTGTACTAGTTAGCTTGAAAAAATCAGACACTGTTTTCATGGTCTGTTACTTCAACTATGATACTTAATAATCTATACGGACTAGTCATTGAAGGTCACTCAACCTTAGATACTTCAAGTAGACTTTGTTAGCCTTAAATTAATAGTCAAGTACATGTGCTATATTTCTATTACCTACCTGTCGAAAGCCTATCTAAATCTGAATTGCTGAAAGATAGATCCATTGATTTAATCTGCTGTGGCTAAAAGTTTGAAATAATAAAGATATTTTGAGCATGTATATATAGACCCCATTGAATAGAATACAAAAAGGGAAAACGATGTAGCGATCTCACTCATTAAAATTTTGCTGTAAAACTATCAAAAGCAAGGAGGTTAACTTACATATCCAAATTCTTAGGGTATCATAGAACTTGATACCATGTTTCATCCCTTTACAACATTATACTAGCGTTTTATTTATGAGAAAGTCATGAGCCATGAGAAATTTGCATTATGAACTGTTGGCACATTTGCATTGTTATTAATAAAGAGAGATAGTGATGAGGTTAATAATCATACCCTTTTTATACATTGAGGATAGAGTAAGGAGCCATAATTTGGCCTCAACAATATTGTCATATAACAATCTAAAAGAAGTAATATTAATATGATCTCTGTGTAAAGTGTCTAGTGCTGCTATAAGAGAAATATCTCAAGTAGTCTTAACAAACAAAACACATCCTCTCCATTTAAGAGGCTGGAAGTCTGAATTCACTGTGCCAGCTCTAGGGGAAGGTTTTTTGCTTTTTTTCCTTCTTTCTTTCTCTGTCAGTTCTGAGACAACATCCTTGTCTCTTTTCAGTATCTATGAATATAGTGTACTTTGGAGGGCTCCCTGTGTTTTGGCAGTAATGTTCTCCTGTGACTAGGTAGCTCTCAGTATAGAAATACTGGATCCAAAGGACAAGCTCTGCTTCTGGCAATTCTCTCTTGCGAGTAATCAGGTCCCTAATTCCTTTGCTGGGTTCTCTCTCCCTTTATGTCATCTTAGCATTCAAGGAACTACCCCTCCCAGAGGATCAGGGCTGTGATCTGAAAAAAGGATTCCATCCCACCTGAATCTCCTGTTTGCCTGAAAACATCTGATCATGTCAGGAGGAGTGATGACATCATTGCATAATTGCCAAAAGGCACAATCATCACATCACTGACCATCCAAGGCTAGTCAGTCAATGTGACACATACCTTGGGAGGATGCAGTTCATTCAGGGCATTATCTATAAATTCAAACTGAAGCATCAAAACGTCTCCTATTGTACCGCTCTATTTTTGTTTACTAACTCATGAATAATCAGTGGATACCGACTCATCTGTCAGTTTGTCAGGGTGCCCTACTTGTGTGTGGTAGTGATGCTGGAAGCTATGCCATCAGTGCTTCAAACCCCTCTAGGGTCACACATGGTGAACAGGTTTCAGCAAAGCTTCCAAACTAACAACAAACTAGAAAGAAGGAAAAGTAGCCACAAAACACCTTAGAAATGGCAGCAGAGTACTGTTGGATATAGTGCCGGAAGATGGGCTGCTCAGGTACCAAGGTGTGCAAAGTGTCATTTGGGAAGAACCGACTCTTCAAAGTGAATTCAACCTTAACGACATGAATAGAATAATGTTGTTGTAACCTTCACTTCCTAATGGGACATGACACAAAATTATAAGAATATGATGCAAACACCCATTAGTAATTGGGATAGTGAATATTAAATATGAATCTATGTAAATGGTAACAAATGAACTGGAATACATTAGGTTTGATACCCTAGGCATGAGTGAGTTGAGAGGGACTGGAATTGGTAAGTTTGAATATCACAGTCACATGGTTTACTATGACAGAAATGAAAAAACAGAAGAATTACTTTGCATTTATCACCAAAGAAAACATTTAAATATCTATCTTGAAGTTCAAAGTGGTCTGTGATAGGATAACTTCTATCAGCCTACAAGGAAGAAAAGTTAATTTAACTATTATTTAATTTATGAATAAATTGAAGAACTCTACCATTTTCTTGAGTCTTAACTTAATCATATGTACAATAAGATGCATGGGTAATGATTGTTGATTGAATGTAAAAACTGGAAGTAGAAATCAGCAGGTGGGAAAGGGCCTTTGCTAATAAAAATGAAGCTGGAAATTTCATGAGAATATTTTGCAAGATCAATGATTATTTCATTGAAAATGTCACTTTTAACAACATAAATGGCAATTATACCTTTGTGTCTGACTAAATGGAATACACAGTAATAAAATATAATTAGACATCTTCATATAATTAGACATCTACATGAAGAGATGATGAGCAGCATTTGTATCACCTGCCAAAACAAGGCGAGGGCCAACTGTGGAACAACCAATTGCTCATTTGCAAGTTCTGGGTGAGATTGGAGAGAAGAAAAACTCATGACCTGGAAGACATCCCACCTGAATTTAGAGACCATATTAAGAACAGATTTGAGGTATTGGACACTAATCTTTGAATGCTAGACAAGTTGTAGTATGATTCCAAGAACTATATACATAAAGTACAAGGCCATTCAAAAGATAGAAGTGACAGAGAAGGTGAAAGTGTATGTCAAAAGAGACTCTGAGACTTCCTCTTTGACACAGGGTTAACTTTGGGAAATGGAAGCAATGATGAAGGTAAGGAGATGAACAAAAAATCTCAAAGGCAGCTGAAGAAGACAAAGTAAAGCATTATAATAAAATGTGCAATGGGCTGGATTTAGAAATCTACAAAAAAATAGTCCCAACATAGCTTAACCTGAAATAACTTAAGGAAAAACCCCTCGAATTGTAATATTGGATTACACTGGCAAAATATTGAATGATGCAGGAAGCATCAACAGGAAAGAACACACAGTCACTGTGCCAAAATAATCAGACATTCAATCATTGCAAGAGGTAGCTTAAGATCACCAACTGGAGGTGTTGAAGGAAGAAGGCCAAACTCCACTGAGGACAATGGTTAAAACATGACCTTAAGAATGGAAGAGATATTAGTTAAAATGTTCCCTCAAATTCATGAAACAGCATGCCCTCCTTTTATTTATACCAAGAAATTTTGAAGAGCGCTACCTAGCTAACTGGCAGGAAGAAATCTTTATTTGTGCTCATTACAAAGAAAGATGAGACAACCTAGTGTGTAAATAATAGAATAATATCATTAATATATATGCAGGAAAATTTTGACGATAATTCATAAATAATACCCACAGAGAACTGCCAGGAATTCAAGCCGGAATTAGAGAAGCACTTGGAATAAGGGATGGCAGATGGATCTTGGCTAGTGTAGAATACTAGAGACATATTTATCTGAGGTTCATTGATACGTAAATGCAGTTGACTGTGTCTATCATAGTATTGCCAGGAATGAGCTTTCCAGAACACTTAATTGTTCTACTATGGAACAAATACATAGACCTAGAGGTTGTCAATGGAACGAAAAATAATGGATACTTTTTGGTTCAAAGTCTGGAAGGGTTGGGGTAGGTCAAGGCTATATCCTTTTCCCATACTTCTACCAAATGTATACTGAACAATGAATCCAAGAAGTTGGACTATTGGAAGAAGAATGTACCATGAGGATTAGAGGGATTCTCATGAACAAACGGTGATACGTAGATGGCGTACCTGTGCTTGCTGAAAACAAGAAGACCTAAAGTAGTTACTGATGAAGATCAAAGGGTAAAGCCTTCCGTGTTGATTACAACTCAATTTAAAGAAAAAAATCTTAAAACTGGAACAATGGATGGCATCACAATAAACACTTAAAAGGCTGAAGTGGTTAAGGGTTTTATTTTACTTGGTTCCACAAGCAATGCTCATGGAAGCAGCAGCCAAGAAATCAAACATATTTTTTGGGGGGGCAACCTATTGCAAAAGATCTCTATAAAACATTAAGGAGCCAAAATATATATATGTCATATATATATGTCATCTTGATGACTCAGGTGTGCTTGACACAAGCTCTGGTATTTCAATTGCCTCATATGTATGAGACACTTGGACAATGAATAAGGAAAACTGCAGAAAATTGATATATTTGAATTATGGTGTTGGTGAAGAATATTGAAAGGCCATGTACTGTCAGAAAAAACAAACAAATTGATCTTGGAGGCAGTACCGCCAGCATGCTCCTTAAAAGTGAGGACAGCACAACTGTCTCATGTATTTTGGACATATTGTCAGGAGGAACCATGCCTGTAAAAGCGTGGGGGGTTTGGTCATTTAATGTGTCAGTGCAAACGAGAAAGACTGCACAAGAGTGATTCACATAACGATTGCAACAATTGTCTCAAACATAGTAACAATTGTAAGAACCGTGCTTGGCTTTGTTCTGTTGTACACAGGGTCTCTGTGAATCAATACCAACATCACTTGATAACATCTAACAATCATTATAACAACAATCAATCAGATAATTTTTCCATCTGCATATATCCAAAGGGACACAGTTTCATCAATAGAATGTAGATAGGAAAGGAGGAGTTGAGAAAAAGAGAGACTGCATTGGTTTCTATAGTCAGATATATTAAAAAATCAATGACGAGGATCTGAACCAATATTGTGTCAGTGTGCAATGCATGGAGGAAATTATAAGAACAATGTTTGGATAGAATAGTCCTAAGTTATTAAGTGATATTTGTGATTTTTTACTATGTAAAAATCATAGTTTGCAAAGAATTTTATCTAAAGAATAAAACTTTAAGAAAATAATAGTAAACATATGTACATTTCAACTGTCAAATTGGGAGTGAAAATTGATTTTCAAGAACAAAGTTCAAAAGAAAAAACACACAAAGATTTAGGTATAACAGTATTTTTGTCTGATTCAAAAGTTGTCTTCTATTTATATTAGAAAATAAAATGGCTTGCAAATGACATTGAAAATCAATCAAATTATCAAATTTTATAAAAGGGATGAAAATATCTTTTTTGTCCTCTCAGTTTTCTTTTAGTTTCCCTTTCTCTTTTAAATCTGAAATATATTAAAAATTCTACCCACTCTGAGGGAAAACAAAAACTAATATATTCATTTGAACTAAAGATTTAAGGTGGCTATTTTATGTACTTAAATCAAAATAAATCGATAAACAATTATTTTATACAACACCATCCTCCTTTGAATATCACTATTAATCTTGAATTAATTTTCTTACACAATTGTTATAACAAGTAACAACATTATTGGTTTTTATATACCAAATCCTATTTTATGAAAATATAAAGGGCAGTGAGAAATATATTCCATACAAATCAATATTAAGGGAAAAGATTAAGCTATATTTCATGCACACAACCAAATAACAAGATTGACTTTTCCCTGCCTAGAGCACAAACAAATCTTCCTTAAGAAGTAATATAAAAGGAGCAAATTTTGCTTCTTTGCATTCTTGCTTCTGTAACTTTGTTTATTATATGCTTAATCACTAGCTTTCATTTTCTTTATTAAAAAATGTTTTTACTTACTATGATGTTCAAATGCAATGGGACTATTATCCTACAATGGCTTCTGGTCAATAAATACATTTTCCAAAACTCACTACAGGATAATATCCAATTTTCCTATCCTTAAATAAATATAAGGTCCTAGATTCTCTATAATTATATTTTATAGCCTTATCTTATTTCAACTACTACTTATTTGCTGCCAGATCCCAACTTCTAGGTGACCTCACTAGAACGCCCTGCCATAAATTTAAGTTGTACATGTTCAGATGGAGTTCTTTCCTTCCTTCTAGTATAGTATTCACTATTGAGACCATATGCAGATTAACATATTTTCTCTACACAATATATGTTAGCTACTTCTGTAAGATGTTTAAGCAATCAGGTATAGGAATTTGCTTTTAAAAACAGATGTTTTAGCTTCATAATCTCCTTTTATTGCTAGAGTTTTATGCTTTGTTTCTGATAATATCCTCCTTCCCACTCACTGACATTCGTTTTCATCAGAATTTAACTTCAGGCAATGTATAGATGAGGTCGAATCTGAAGTATTGGTGTAAGTACTGTAAAAGGTCTAGAGAATCCATACAGAGACTGAAATATTTCAAATACAGGGATAAGAGGATAGAATGTTATTCTGAGGGGAAAAGAGCTTCACAATACAGATAACAAATTTATGTGAAGGAGAAGAAATATGGAATGTTATGAAAAAAATTTCAAGAAGTAACTGTTCAAGAAAAGGAGATTTCAGCTTTGAAATGTATTTATTATGCCTTGAAAACTATCTAAAAGAACTAAGATAAATAGCTCTGTGGTTTCCAGAAGCCTTGCTAGTGCTATGAGTTAGGCACTGGGTTGTGGTTCAAACCCATTGGCCACCACATGGAAGAAAATGATGAGACTCTCTGTTTTCACAAGATTTATTCTTGGAAACCTTGTATAGAGTTGACATGAGTTGGAATGGACTTTAAGATAGTGAGGGTTGTGTGTGTGTGGGGGGGTCGTGAGCCTTCAATGAGTGTGTTAATTGGGCAATGAAACTTATGAGCAGATATGTGGTCACAATATGGTAAAACTTAGTGGTATCTGGTGATTAGTGAAAGTCCTGGGAGAAGTAGGTTGGAAGACTATAGGAGATAAACCTCATGAAAATCAGTGTATAAATAAAGAATTTTTAAAAATCAAAACAAAAAATCATGGCCATTAAGTTCATTCCAATCTGTAAAGAGCTCGTCTATTATAGAGGTGAACAGTTCCGTGGGGTTTTCGTGGCTGAAATAATATGGAAGCAGGTCACCAGGCATCTCTTGTGTGATACCAATGGACGCGTTTAAGAGCATTTAAGAGCACAAGTTCCACCAAAGCGGGATAAATTCCCATTTTGGAGAATCTTAATATATGGCTGAAATTTAAAGTTGTTCATAGAAACCTACTAATAATAGGAACATAGAAAGTATGAAATACAAATCTAGGAAAATTAAAATGGTCAAAAATGAAAGGAAACACATGAAGATCACTATCCTAGGCACTAGTGAGCTAAAATGAACTGTTGTTGGCCATTTTGAATCAAAAAATTATGTGGTTCACTACGCTAGGAATGACAAAATCAAGAGTAATGGCATTGCATAGTTTGTCAAAAAGGGCATTTCAAAATCAATCTTGAAGTATAATACTGCCTGTAATAGGATTGTATCTACTCTCAAGGAAATTCAATCAATAGACCTATAATTCAAATTTATGCACAAAGCACAAAAGCTAGTGATAGAGAAATTGAATAATTCTCCCAAGTCTTCAGTCTGAAATTGATCAAACATGCAATCAAAGTGCATTGATAATCATTGCTAATTGGAATACAAACGTTGGAAACAAAGAAAAATGAACAGTAGTTGGAAAATATGGCCTTCGTGATAGAAAGGAACCTGAGGATCACATAATAGAATTTTGAAACACCAACAACTTGGTCACAGAAAAGACATTTTTTCAACAACACAAATGGTGACTATGCACATGGGCTTCTCTAGAGGGAATGCATATATATCAAATTGACTTCATTTGAGGGAAAAGACAATGGAAAAGTTCAATATCTAAAGCTAACCAGGTCAGGAGCTGACTATGGAACAGACCATCAATTGCAGATAAGTATATTCAGGATAAAGCAGAAAGAAATGAAAATAAGTCCAAATTCAAATATAGAAAAAAATGTCAGCGTTAAAATTACGAACACCCAATTTGTAGAAGGTTATGGAGGACAGTGGGAGGCCAAAAGCTATCTGCAGAGTACCAAGTGAGACTGAACCCCTGGCACATTGGCTCTAGCCAAAGGCAAGAGTCCTGAACAGCCTTACGATAAAGCAGAGACCATTGTAATCTTGATTATGCTGGATTGAACTCAAGATACTCTGCCAGTTGACAGACAGGACCTGAATTTGTTCTGGGTGAAAGTAGCTGTTAGCTGTTCCATGACACAAATTTCTTCCCTGGCTTTTTGAATGCTGATGGGTGTCTTCTCCCTCTTACAAATTATTTGTACTTTTGCCTTTATACTAATATGATTTTATCCTTACCACCTTAGTGTACCTTAGTGCAATTTGGTTTTCATTATTTTCTGTTTGGTTTTACAACTATGAAGCATAGCAAGAATGGTAGCATAATAAGATTAACTGATAGAAGGTGTTACAGGAAATGCAGGGGTGGAGGATAGATGATAGGGAGGGAAAGGTGATTTGAGGAATCAATGATGAAAGCAGGAGAGGGGAGGGATCACTAGAACTAATTGTGATTGCACAACTCATTTAAAAAATGATTTAACTATGGTGGGTAGGCATGCTCAAAGAGAGATGCGATGGTGATTGTACAATCATATCACATTGATATGATTAAATTATTGAACTATTCAATTGTATGATATGTAAATTATGTTCCTATAAAACTGTTGGGGGTGGGGGGGAAGGAAACTTAAAACAAGTCCACCAGAGCAAAAATAAGACCTTGACTACTCTATTCCAACTAATTTTTGAGAACATCCCAAGAACAGATCCAAGTAACACAAAATCCTTAAAAATTTCAAACTTTTCTCTATTTATTAGGATGTTACCTATTGGTCCAGGTGTTTGGATTTTAGTCTTCTTTACATTGAGTTGTAATCCATACTGAAGGCTAAAATCCTGCATCTTCATCAACAAAGGCTTAAATTCCTCCTCACTTTCAGCAAAAGGTTGTGTCATCTGCATATTGCAGGTTGTTAATAAGCCTTCCTCCAATCCTAATGCCACACTATTGTTCACATACTCCAGCTTCTCGGAAGATCTGCTCAGCATATAGATTAAACAATTATGATGAGGAGATACAAACTTGAGGCGCACCTTTCCTGATTTTAAACCACACAATGAGACTTTGTTCTGTGTACACAACTACCTCTTGTTCCAGGTGTAAGTTTCCAATGAACGGATGAAGTGTCCCAACTTCCCGTTCATCTCAAGGTTATCCATAGTTTACTATGATTCATACAGTCTAATGCCTTTGCACAGTCAATGAAACACAGGTAAACATCTTTCTGATATTCACTTCTTTAAGCTAAGATTTATCTGACCTCAGCAATTATATACCTTGATCCAAGACCTCTCCTGAATCCAGCCTGAATTTCTGGCAGTTCCCTCTCAATATATTGCCACCACCATTGTTGGATGATTTTAAGGAGAATTTTACATGTACTATATCAATGATCTCATTCTACAGTTTGAGTATTCTGTTGGGCCACCTCTCTTTGGAATGAATATACATATGGATCTCTTCCTGTCAAGTGGCCAGGTAACTACCCTTCAGCTTTCTGACATTTCAGTGGGTATTTTGTCCATTCCTGGAGTCTTGTTTTGGGTCGATGCATTCAATGCAGTTTGATCTTGTTCCTTCAGCATCATTGATTTTTGCTCATATGCTATCTCTTGAAATGATGAACTGCCAACTTTTTGATATAGTGACTGTGTATTGTTTCTATCATCTCTTGATACTTCCTGCATCGGTCAATATTTTGACTGCATCTGTTGGACGACATGGTGGAGAAGCTCCAAATCATCAGCCAAAACAAGACCAGGGGTTAATTGTAGAACAGACTATCAATTGCTCAAACAAATTTAGGTTGAAGCTGAAGGGAATTAAAACAAGTTCACAAAAGTCCAAATGCACCTGAAATTAGAGAATATTTCCAGGCTTATTTGACACATTGAATACTCATGATGTGATGAGTTGTTGGATGACACGAAGAACTCCATACCTGAAGAAGGACAAGGTCATTAGAACGACAAGAAAGAAAGAAAAGACCAAAGTGTCAGAAGATATTCTGAAATATCTTGTATATAGAGTGGCTAAAGCAAATGGAAGAAATGATTGAGCAGATTTGCTGAACAAACCAGCATAAGAAGGCACAGTAAAGTATTCTAATTAATTTTGCAAAGATTGGAGTTAGAAAACTAAAGGGGGAGCACATACTCAGTATATCTCAAGCAAAAATACCTGGAGAAAAAATTAAAGTTGAATGGCATTACTGAAAGATTCCATGGGCCAAATATTGAATGATAAAGGAAATATCAAGAAAAGATGAAAAGAATACATCAAGTTGTTGTACTAAACAAAATTGGTCAATTTAAATATTTAAAGATGTAGCATATGATGTAGAACCGATGGCTTGAAGGAAAAAGGTAAAGCTGAACTAAAGACATCAGGGGATAAAATAGGCTCAGAGAATTTACAGAACACCCACTGACATGTTTCACAAGCTATGGAAGCACTGGAAGCATTCATTCATCTGTGTTACGAAACTTGGAAGAAAACTACCTGCACAATTTACTGGAAAACATCCATTTTGGGGCACATTCCAAAGAAAAACATGTTATGGTATCTCCCCACATAATTCAGAGAACATCAAACATCATTAATATCAAATGCAAGTAAAATTTTACTGAGGATAATACAAAAACAGTGGCAGCAGTACATCAACAGAGAGCTGCCAGAAATCCAAGCCAGATACAGAGGAGGACTTGGAAGGACATTGCTGGATCTTGGCAGATATCAGAGAATGCCAGACAGAGCATTATTATTTTATTATTGACTTTGCAATGAGATTCCAATGTGTGGATCATAATAAACTGAGGATCACATTAAGAAGAGTGGGGATTTAGAGCACTTCATTGTAGTCATGCAGTATTGCACATGGATAATGTGGTAGCCATTCAAATAGAACAAGGGATCATTTTAAACAATTAGGCATACTTTTAAAATCAGGAAAGCTTTTTATTAGTTTTGTATCCTTTCACCATACATATTTAATCTGTACACTAAGCAAATAATCTCAGAACCTGGAATATATGAAGAAGAGAGCAGCATCAGGATTTGTGGAAGACTTATTAACAACCTGCGACATGAAATGTCACGACCTTACTTGATGAAATCGAGGAGACCTTGATGTGCTTACTGATCAAAGGCATCACCTTCAGTATGGTTTACAACTCAGTGGACTTCCAGAGAAACAAACAAACCTGCCTTAGAATAGATACAACCAGAATAATCCTTAGACAAATAAGCCTGGCAACGCTTCATCTCCTGTATTTCAGGCACATTCCAAGGGAAGTACAGTCCCCGGAAAAAGGCGACTTGCTCGGTAAAGTAGAGGGTCACTCAAAGAACAAAAACATCTTAATTCAATGGATTGACAGTGGTTATAACAATGGACTCCAATATAATTGGGAGAGTAAGGAGGACCAGGTTGCGTTTCTTGCTATTTTTTTTATAGGGTTGTCGTTGTATATTGGGTTGTTATATACATCTAACAAAAAGAAATCCTCACACTTTGCATTTGAAAGCATCATTTCAATCAACTATTGAAAACTCAGTTAACTGGATATTATATTTTCTGATGTTAGTACACAATGAATATTGGAATGATGACAGAGCTCACCTATATATAGTTTGTTGTATGCTCAGAACCTTAAAGACCTATTATGCTGGCATGTTATGGGATGATGAGTCCTGTCTAACCAAACAACTTTGAAGAGAGTTTTGTAAAAAAAAAAAAAAAGATATTCAAAAGTATTAAATTCTATGTAAGAAAATGTATGGACGAAATATTGCTCTATTTTGTATTATATATCCCCTTGAATCTTTTGAATGTTCTATGGCTTTTTATGGAACCCATTGTATCTTACTGATTGCATTTTAAAAGACTAAGTTCTATATATGAAAGAAGAGTGACAAGTATGATCAAATCATTAATCATAAATTTCCTGATATATCAAATTTTATTCTCATTGAACCCCTGGGGATAAATTATTTATCATCGCATGGATTGTAGCTCTAAAACCATCTGTTGTTCTGTCTTTGTATAGAGAATTTCAAGTCTATCTTTTTATCTCAAAATAAATTTTGTGCACTTTTCATGTAATGGATAACCCTAATCAAGTAATTATGTTGCTCCTTTATCATAGGTTTCTACATGATTTTAGTTCTCAAGATCTTTAAAATTAATCATTAAGATTAGTAAAATTAAATAATCTTAATAAGATTATTTCCTCTCACATTAAGAAAGGGAACAAGGCTTCACTGGAGGTGTAGATGGGGCTATCTTATTTCATTTATAGTTTCTTCTAATTTTTTTTAAGTTATGCAAAGATATAAGAAAGGGGCTACTGGACAGAAACACACCTGAAGGACTATCTTATAGGTGAATAAAAGGACAAAAAGAATAATGTATATCACGAGGAAGAAAGCTTTGAGTAAGCCAAGATAATTGAAAATTGAGTTATCCCTATTTATAATTTTCTTTGCAGCTAAAAGATACTGCTGCTAGCTTGGAAACCTACTGGTGTGGTTGGCATTGATCCATCTGAGTATTCCTCCAGTTTGGGAACCCTATAAAATATGAATAGGAATACAATTAATCTTTATCTCCCAACAGAGGTTAGTCTATATAATTAGCACTTAGTGCTGGTGATTTATGGTTGAAAAGATCATCTGAATTATTAGAATTTCCTGTATGAAAATTAGTTTAGCTAATTTCATTGCATTAGCTAGTTTGCATACCATTAGATGAAGGGGTTTAATATTTGTAGGGATAGAGTCATGGGTATTCACTTATTTTACCTCCCCTCAATATAAAAATTTTTTTAAAATTTTTTTTGGAATTTGAATTTTCTTTATGTCTTATTTTCCCCAAATTGATTATCCCTGACTATCAATAGATATTACCCAATGTCATTTACACTAAATAATGTATCTGTACTTACCAGGTGCTCTCACTTATAATCATACATCCAATTTTTCAAACTTTAATCTTTAATAATGCTTTTAAAATTTACTTATGTCTCTTATAACTCTCAATACTTACCTTACCTTTTCAGACACAATTCTGAGTTCAAATATCCTATATAATTTACCTGCTTTTAAAAAGCATGGCAAATGAAAAATAAGACAAGACAGTAATTAAGACAGACTTTCATTTTACTGTCATTGGCAGTTAAATGTGACAGCTACAGTGAATACTTCATAACAAGCCATTCCCCAGACAGTGAGATTGACATTTGTGAATAGTTTAAAGATAGTGAGTAGAGATTTCATGATTGGATGAATGATAAAATAGCAGTAAAACTTATCCTAATGATACCCTTGTGCCCACAATATTATCTACTATGGCACCACTCCCAATACTTATTGAAAAAGGCCAGCGAAGTTCATATTATACATCAAGGAATTCAGTTTTAAAGTACCTGACTATGCTACAGTTATAAAACCACTTTATTTTATATTATTGTCTTATGATTATCTAGCATTGAAAATAGTCACACACAAAAAAAGAAAATAGTCTAAGCCAACTTAACTAGCTACTTATATTCTGTGAGTGTGAATAGTGTCTCACTCCTATCTTACTCCTTGTTTTTGCTATCCTTTCTTTCTTCCCCTGTTCAATAACATTTCACAGGTAAATTCTGCTCTTACACAAAGGAAAAACTATGACAGATGACAAGTAAAAGCCCTGAGCATATTCTTTCTGAACCAGGGAATTGTAAATGAGAAGAGGATTGTATGTCTTTGTGTTTCTTTTTTGAATTTCTATTCCTTAATACATAAAAATCCAATTTATTATCTAATGTTGATTTTATAGACTGCTATGTTGCATGTGTTTTGCTTTTTTTTTTAATAGTTCTGGAAATTCCTTTAATTAGTCCTTGGGCTTTTCTACATATACGATCATGCCATCTAGAAATATATTTTGATTTTTCTTTGTCAATATGGATACCTTTCATACACTTATTAAGTCTTATAGCTGTGGCTAAAACTTTCAGGACTATATAAATAAGAAAAGTTATAAAGGAAAACCCTGTCTACTTCCTATTTCGATGGCGAGTGATTTCAATTTCTTTCCATTAACTAAAACTCTAGCCATTAGTTTTACACATATGGTCTTTATTATGTTCAGAATTTCCCTTTCTATTCCTATTTTATTGAAAGTTTCAAATCAAGAATGTATGTTGAATTTTATAAAATATATTTTCTGCATTTGTTGATATTATCAAATGATGTTCTTATTTTATTTATAGAATGGATTGCAATGATTGATTTTCTAATATGGAACCATTTTTGCATGCCTGGTGTACATTTTTTTAATGACTCATTGAATTCAGTTAGCTAGAATTTTTCAGAAAATTTTGGTGTCTCTGTTTATAAGTTTATAAGTCTATAGTTTTCTCTTTGAATTATATCCTTGCCTTCTTTTGTTGTCAGGATTTACTTGTTTATTAAAATGATATTGGTAGTATGTTATCCTATAGTTTGTATAAAACTGGTTTTAACTCTTCTCTAAATGTTTGATAAAATTCCCAAGTGAAATCATCTGGTCCCGGAATTTTTTATGCTGGGAGATTTTCATGGCCAGATCTACTGCTCCTGTGTTAGAGTTCCCTTAAAGTTTTCTACATCAATCTATGTTGATTTAGCAAGGAGATATGATTCTAGAAATTTGTTCATTTATTCTAAGTTTTCAAAATTATTAGAATAAACATTTCTTAAAATATTGTGTAATTATGCTCATGGACTTCAAATTAATTCAAAATCATAGTTACCCTACAAGACAGAATAAAATTGCCTCTGTGAGTTTCTGAGATTGTAAATCTTCACAGAAAAAAATAACTCAATGTAATTAAGTAGATTCTGACTTTGATCCTATGATACAAGGTAAAACTACCCATATAGGTTTCCCAGACTGTAACAGTTTATGAGGGTAGAAAACCTCGTCTTTCTCTCATGATGCTGCTGGTGATTTTGAACTGCTAACCTTGTGATTAGTCATCTAATTGGTAAGTTCAGAGGTTCAAAATCACCACCAATTCCACATAAGACAGACGAGGTACTCATCTTCAGTGAAGATTTAGTCTCATAAACCTACAGGGGTAGGTCTACATCGTCTTGTAAGGTAATTATAAGTCAGAATCTGCTAGATAACAAGTTTCGTTTGGTTTGATTTTTGTGCTATAATCTTTTTTTGTTTGGATTGGTTCTGAATGATATTTTTCATTTCTTTTTATTCACAAAATTTGCTTGTTTCCCCCTTTATCGTAGTTACATTTACCAATATTCAGCAATTTTGTTCATCATTTTCAAGAACCAACTTCTTGTCTTCTTAATTTTTCTCCTTTTTCCATTTTGTAATTAGTTCATGTTTCACTCTATTCTTTATTGTTTCTTGGCTTTTGGCTGAGTCATTCTTTTGCTGTTCTTGTTCTAATCATTGTAGGTTTTGTGTTAAGATGTTTATTGTGGCTTGCTTCTTTTTGAAGTGTACTCTTATGGCTACAAATTTCCCTATTAGAACTGATTTTGCTGCATCACCAAGGTTTTATGTGTTGTATGTTAGTTTACATTTGCTTCCAGTAATTTTCTTAATTGCATTCTTTACTGAATCAATCAGTGGTTTTTAAGTAAGGTGTTGTCCAATTTATATGTAATTTTTTTGTGTGCTTAATCTTTGTTATTGATTTCATGACCTGAAAAGTCAGTTGTAGCATCTTGATGTTTTAAATGATCAGTTTTAGCTCCGTGGTCTAACATATGATCTATTCTGGAGTGTGTTTCATGGAGGATCGACAAACTGTATACAGGCCTGGGATTAAGTGAAGTGCTCTGAATATATCTAAAATATCAAGTTTATTAATTGTGTTGTTGAATTTTATTGTATGTTTGTTGATTTCTTTTTCTAGTTATTCTGTCTTCACTCAAAAGGATGTATTAAAATCTTCTACTATCATTGTAGAAGGGTCCAGCTCTCTAAGAATTTGATATACATGAATTGTATGTCAGTGAATTTTTTAAAAATAAACTATTACACTTTCAAAAATAAAAAAATAGTTTAATATCTTTCAAGTGCCTTCCATTGGGCCCATAGATAATTATTATGATTATGTCTTCTTGTTCAACTGTGGCTTTCATAAGTATGAAATGAACCTGTCTCTCATGCTGCCATTTATTTTAATATCTATTTTTTTCAGAAATTAATTTTGCTACTCTTACAAAACAAACGGTGACTACATACATGTACTGTCCACATGGAATACACAGAAATACAATTGACTATATATGTGGGAAGAAATGCTGGAGAAGCTCAATATCAGCAGCTAAAACCAGGCCAAGGATTAAATGTGGAATAGACAATCAATTGCTCATAGGTACTTTTAGGTAAAGCTGAAGAAAACTAAAACAAATCCACAAGAGCAAAATACCACCCTGAATTCACCCCACCTGAATTTTGAGAACATCTAAAGATCAGATTTAAAGCATTGGATTCTAATGGCAGAAGACATGATGAGCTGTGGGAAGACATCCAGACTGTCTTTCATAAAGAAAGCAAAAGGTCATTACAAAAAAAATAACAAAGTGGATATCAGAAGAGACTCAAGCATACTCTTAATAGTGAAGTAGCTAAAGCAAATGGAAATAAAAGAGCTGAATAGATAATATCTAAGGATAGTATGAGAAGACAAACCAAATATTGTAATGAAATGTACAAAGACCTAGAATAATAATAATAATAATGCCATTATAATTACATTATAAAGTGAAAGAATTCAATATTGAATGATTTAGGAAGCATGTAATAATTTTAACAAGATGGCACAACCATAATCTTTTATCAATAAGAACCAGTAGACATTTTGCCATTTCAGTAGGTAGCATACGAGCAAGAATCTACGAAGTTAAAGGAAGAAATTCGAGCTGCACTGAAGCCATTGGCCAAGAACAAGGCTCCAGTAATTGATGGAATACTCTTTAAAATGTTTCAAGAATTTAATGAAACACGGAAAACACTCCTCTATGCCAGAAAAGTTGGAAGACAGCTACTTCACTAACTGGAAGAGATCCAAGTTCACACACATTCCAAAGAAAGGTGACACAACAGAATGCTCAAAGTATAGAACAATGTTACTAATATATGGCAGAGCACTTTTGCTTAACATCATTCAACAACGATTGCAGCAGTACATTGACAGGGAGCCCAAAGTCCAGACCAGATTCAGAAGAGGAAGTGCAACAAGTGATGTGCTCATGTCAGTTGGATCTTGGTAGAAAGCAGAGACTACAAGAAAGATGTTTACATGTGTTTTGTTGACTATGCCAAGGCATTAGATTGTGTGAATCATAACAAACTATGGATAACTTTGAGAAGAATGAGAATTGAATAAAAACGACTGAAGAAGTTATATTTGTAAATTAAATAGTTTAGAATGGAGGAGGCCAAGATGGCGACCAGATAAGTAGGTCACGCCCAGGGCTCCATATAAAGCAGTGAATTGGAACAGTTGGGGGCCAAGTAAGGGTATCAAGGCTGTCAGTTGATTACTGAAACAGCTCAGAGCACTCCTTTGAATCAGTAGCAGACTATAACCCCCATGGCCAGCACCCCTGAAGACACCCATGGTCTCAAGCCTACACGCTGCCTTTTTTGCCATGCTTTGGGTGTCAGGCCCACTTGGACCAGTGCCACAGGTCAGCCAGGCCCTGCCTCAGTGCTTCGTTCAGACCTGCCAGCCAATACCACCCCCCACCCAGTGGTGCCAGCCCCGTCTGGACACTCATCACAGACCCACCAGCCAGCCCCACCCCATCCCAAGAGGCTGAAGCCATGGCGCCACAGGCCAGCCAGGCTTATGGCAGACGCTTCTGCCCTGCCTTGGCGCTCCATGCAGACCTGCCAGCCAGGCAGCCACCCCAGAGGTCCCTGACCCATTTCATCACTCCCACAAACCCGCCAGCCAGGCCTCCTTCAGCCCCCCCAATTTCCCCCCCCCCACACACACACAGAGAGGCTCCCATCCCACTGCAAAACTCTGGGCCTGCCAGGTTTCCAACACAAGTCTGGCAGAACCTTTTGCAGCTGTGGTGTAGGGACTCAAGTCTTACAAGCCTTCAGGGCTTTCCTATTGCATTCTGACTTCTCCCTACACAATCCTCCCCAACCCACTCTGCTCCAAGCAGTGCATCTGCTCACTAATAGAAGAGTGGGCCCTTCTTCCTACCCATCGACCTGTGGGAAGTGCCCCTAGCCAGGAACAGATCACCCAAACCCCAACTCATCCTGGAACTACACTCCGCTGTGGTTGGGGCAACACTTTCCATCAGGCCACAGTGTGCACAGCTGTAAACAGCCCCTAAGGAGACCTGAGGGTGGCTGGAGCACAAAGCAAAAGCCAAGGCAAGAGGGAAACCCAAGCAGGACAAAGGTGAAATACATCCCCTCAAGGTAGTAGGCTATAGGCAGCCTACAGAAACACCAACACCAACCTCCCAAAGAGAGCCCAGGGCTCTGAGACACCCAGGAAAATGGCACATAGTTCCAATAAATTGACCCAAAAAGTAGCTAGCTGCTTCCACACCTTCAGCAAGAAAAGAGAAACAAAATCAAATACCAGAGGACCACCTGGACCTAACGGCAGTCATAGAAAAGGTAGACGTTGACCTCCCACAGAAAGAAATCTTCAGAATGCTGTTTAGAGTCTATAAGACATTTGGGAAGCATTACAGAAAAAGGATGAAATGATAGGAGGAGACAATGGCCATGCACCAAAGGGAAATACAAGACATGAGGGGCGAGATAACAAAAACTAATAGCAAACTCACAGACATTGCCCAGTAAATGGAGAAGGCTGAGAACTGTGCCAGTGACCTGGAGGACTCACAAGCAGAAATTAACAAACGTGAGAAAAAGTCAAACAAATCCATCAGGGAAGCTGAAGAAAACCTCAGAGCTATGTCTGATACTATGGGAAGGAACCACATCAGAATAATTAGATTACCGGAGGAATGCACATCAAGGAAATCAACATCCAAAATAGTGATGGAATATTTGGAGGAAAACTTCCCTGGCTTAACGAATGAAAACCAGGCAACCATCCAGGAGGGCAAAAGAACACCAGCTAGCTTGAATCCCAAGAAGAAGTCAGCAAGATATATAATTGTTAAACTATTCAACTTTGAGGAAAAGGAGAAAATTCTGAGAGCAGCTAGGGATAAAACAAGCAGTCATATATAAAGACAAGCAGATAAGAATATGCTCAGACTTATCAGCAGACATTATGAAGAAGCGGTGAGAGTGGAGCAACATATTCCGAAAATTGCAGGAAAATAATTTAAACCCCAAAATACTCTACCTAGCCAAATTGTCTATCAAGATTGATGGAGAAATGAGTCTTCTAGTACAAGGGAAAACTCAAAGAATAAGCTAAAAGGAACCCAGCACTACGAAAGATCCTTGCTGACTCAGTATGGACAAAAGAACAACACTCCCCAAGCACATATAAGAAACTGCCACACAGAACAACTCCACCCAGAGACCATCAAAGGGAAAACATCCTCCAAGATAACATTGACTCAACGATGGAAAGAAGACAAGAATGAATCACAAATGCACATGTACAACCCATGAAAAAGAAATGGAGGTAGGAAAACACCCAACACAAAGGGGATACAATGACATCACATAGTTCCCAGATACATGTAATAACTCTGAATATCAATGGAATGAACTCAGGCCCTAAGAAACAGAGACTAACATATTGGCTTAGAAAGCACAACCCCTTGATCTTCTTCCTACAGGAGACACATCTCAAAATTACATACAAAAATAAGCTGAGAATCAAAGGCTGGAGAAAAGCATACCAAGCAAATAACAATTCAAAAAAAGCAGGAGTTGCAATCCTAATCTCAGATAAATATCAAAATGAAAACCAAAAAAAATAGAGGAGGGACACAATATAATGCTCAAGGCAACTGTAGACCAAGAACCACTAAGCATTCTAAACATTTACTCACCGAACAAATGATCAGTGGAATATATCAATCAAATGCTTCAAAAGATGGAAAAAGAAATTAGAGCCTCAACAATTATAGTATGGGACTTCAATACACCACACTGAGAAAGATAGATAACTGGGAAAGAAACTCAACAAGGAGACTGAAGATCTAAACACTACAATTAGACGATTTGACCTGACAGATATTTACAGAGATATTTACTGAAGTACAAACAAATTCACATTATTTCCAAGCCTACATGGCACATATTCGAAGACAGACCACATGCTGTAGCATTAGTCAAATCTGCATAAATTTAAGCACATTGATATCATGCAAACATGTATCTCAGAACACTCTGCCATAAGGCTTGAAATCAACAAGAGAAAGATGAAAAAAATAAGGGCAAACAATTGGAGAATGAATAACTCTCTATTGCAAAAGGAGTGTGTACTGGCCCAGATCAGAGGAAATTAGGAAAGTTTTAGAAACCAATGAGAATGAGAACAACCAAAACTTATGGGACACAGCAAAGGCAGTCATCAGAGGAAGTTTCATAGCATTGTATTAAGGTGACCAGATTTAAAGCGAGACACCATTGACTTGGGGGGTGTGGGGGAATTCTTGATTAAAAATTTGGTCTATATGAACCAAATAGAAAGTTCCCTAGCTTGTGCATTTTTCCAAAAATCAGGACTTTTTTAAACCACCAAAAAGCAGGACTGTCCTGCCAAAAGTGGGACATCTGGTTACCTTACATTATAAGCACACTTAAAAAAGGAAGAGAGACTTATGAGTGATATGATGGCGCAAAATTTATAGCAACTAGAGGAGAGTCAACAAGATAATCTAATATCAAAAGAAAAATTATAAAAATTAGGGTTAAGATTCAGGAGAGGGAAAAAAGAAAACTATGGAAAAAATGCTGCTAAAAGTGGGTTTTTCAAAAGGATAAACAGAATTAACAGACCACTGGCAAACCTAACCAAAGAAATGAAGGAACAAATCTCAATAGCAAGTAAGAGGGATGAAAGAGGGGGCATTACAATGGACCCTAATGAAATCAAAAGGATAATTATACAGTATTATGAAGGACTGTACTCCAAAGAATTTAACAACTTGGAAGACATGGACAAATTCTTGGAAAAACAATCCCTCCCTAGACTATTCCAGAATTAGCAGAGAACTCTTTAAGAAGAAGGACAAAGTAGGAGGGCTTACTTTACCTGACTTTAGCCACTGCTATACAGCCACAGTGGTCATAACAGTATGATATTGGTATATGATCGATATGCAGACCAAAGGAAAAGGATTAAAAACCCAGAAATAAAATCATCAGCATACAGACAACTGGTCTTTGATAAGGGCTCAAAAAATATCAAATGGGAAGCAGATGCCTTCTTCAATACGTGGCGCTGGAAAAAAATAGATATATATCTGCAGAAAAATGAAGCAAGGCCCTTACCTCACTCCTTGCACAAGAATAAACTCAAGGTGGATCAAAGACCTAGAGATAAAAACCCCAAACTATTAGGACTATCAATGAGGTAATTGGAACAAATCTGAGAACTTTGACTCAGGGAATACATAGACTATCGGAATCAGGAAAGGACAAAACACAGAGGAGGCACAAATTGATAAGTGGGAAATACTAAAGATAAAACACTTGTGTACATCAAAAAAGAATTTGCCCAAAGAGTAATAAGAGAGACCACAGAATGGGAAAACATCTTTAGGAAGGCTACATCAGACAAAGGCCTTATTTCTAAAATCTACAATACTCTGCTAACTTACAACAAGAAAAAAACCAATTGTCCACTCAGGAGGTGGGCAAAGGACCTAAACAGAAGTTTCTCAAGGGCAGAAATCCAAATGGCCAATAAATAAATTAGAAAATGTTCCAGATCCCTAGTCATAATCGAAATACAAATTAAAACAATTATGAGATACTACTAATACTCTCAAAGATAGCCCATTTCAAAAAATTAGAAAACAATAGGTGTTGGAGGGGCTGTGGAGAGATAGGAACTCTCATCCACTGCTGGTGGACCTGTAGGTATGTGCAGCCACTATGGAAATTGATTTGGCGAAATCTAAAACAGAAGGATATTGAGCTACCATATGACCCAGCAATCCCCCTACTGGGCACATAGCCAGAAGAGGAAAGAAACAAACCACGGCCAGACATCTTTGCTCCAATGTTCATCGTGGCACAGTTCACAATTGCAAGGAGTTGGAAACAGGCCAAATTTCCATCAAAAGACAAATGGATTAAAAAACTGTGGTACATAAATACAATGGAGTACTATGCATCGCTAAAAAGCAATGATAAATATATGATGCACATCACTACATGGGAATCACTGGAGGAAATTATATGAATTAAGCCAACCACAAAAGGACAAGTATAACATGAGTCCACTGAGGTAAGCTCAAAAATGCAAAAGGGGCATAGGGGAAAAGCTAATGTATACATACATTCTTGGGATTTGGCCCAGGTAATACAGCAGGGGCCACACTAAACCCAGGGATACTTATGGTAGCCAACTAAAAAGGAAGGGGAAAAAGATATGGGTAGCTGGTGGAACAGGGCACTAAACCACCCAAGGGGGTGGTGTTGTTTATATTTCTACAGAGAAAGAGGGACCAGACTTCAACCCGGTGCTCCAAAATGAGAACGCAACACACTGGCATGAAGTAGGGGACCAATAGAGAGCCTGAGGGGCCAGTCCCATTACCAACTAAGTGGAAATCCCTCAACCCTGCAGAAGAATTCATTTCAGAGGACAGCACTGAAGCTACAGCTCAGGGATAGGGACATTTCTGATCAGAGCACACAGGAGCAAGTGAAGGGGGAGGGAAAAACAGTGAAGCACATCCTGGCCCACTAAGTCCTGAGGACAATATTTCTTCTCAGAGCAGCCAATGCACAGAGAAGACCAAAGGGTTAGCCCCAACAAGAGACATGAAGTCCCTCACTGACACATAGCGCTACAGGGAACAACAATGGAGACCCAACTGGAGGAATTGTGCCCAATCTGACCCCACCACACCAAGACAAAACACGAAGGGCGTGTAACAGAACAGCAAGGGGAGCAGAACAATGAAGTCTCCAGGGAATGACAAAAATAGACTCTGGGGCTAGGGTGTGGCACCCCATCAGACCAACTGGAAAACACTCCTAAAGGTCAAAAAATAGACCTTGAACTATTCATAGGCTTTTCTTTTTGGTTTTTGTTGTTGGAGATATTGTTTTATTTTCTATTGTTGCTTTGTTTTGCTCAGTCTTGTGTTTGTGCATATTATTATCTCTACAACTCTAGATAAGATAGGTGGGATAAACAAGCTGGAGGAGAAAACATTGGGAACGACAGTTCCGGGGGGGACATGGGAGAGGGGGAGGTGGGGGAAAGAAACTGGGACAAGGAACCACAAGTGACCAAAAATCTATAGCGAGGAGGGTGTAGGAGGTCTGGTAGGGCTTGATCAAGGGCAATGTAATAGAGGAATTACTGAAACCCAAATGAAGGCTAACCTTGATAGTGGGACAAGAGGAAAATAAAGGGAAATAGAGGCAAGAACTAAAAGGCAAAGGGCATTTATAGAGATCTAAATACAGGCATGTACATATGTAAATATATGTATATATTATGTAAATATATGTATATAGTATGATGGGTAAATAGATCTATGTACATATATTTATAGGTTTAGTATTAAGGAAGCAGATGGACATTAGGCCTCTACCTAAGTACTCTCTCAACACAAGAACACTTTATTCTAATAATCCGGCATCTTGAGATGCTCACCTTCCCGACAGGATCTCTGAAGACAATGGGTGCAGAAGCAAATGTGGTGAAGAAAGCTGATGGTGCTTGGCTATCAAAAGATATAGTGTCTGGGGTCTTAAAGGGTTGAAGATAAGCAAGTGGCCCTCTAACTGAGAAGCAATAAAGCCCACATGGAAGAAGCACACCAGCCTGTGTGTTCATGAGGTGTCAGACAGGATCTGGTATCAGGCATCAAGGACCCAGAAAAAAAAATTGTGTCAATCTGAATGGGGTGGGGGGGAGAACGGAGGGGAGGCCCCAAACCAATCTGTAGGCAATTGGACATCTCCTTACAGAAGGGGTGCTGGGAGAAGATGGGCCAATCAGGGTGCAGTATAGCAATGACGAAACATACAGCATTCCTCTGCTTCTTTAATGCTTTCTCACCCCCACTATCATGACACTAATTTTGCCTTACAAATCTGGCTAGACCAGAGCATGTACATGGGTACAGATAAGAGTTGGCAACACAGGGAATCCACACAGATAAACCTCTCACAACAATAATGAGAGTAGCAATACCAGGAGGGAAAGGGGAAGTTGGGGGAGATAGAAGGAACCAATCACAATGATCTACATATAACTCTCTCCCAGGGGAATGGACAATATATAAGGGGGTAAAGGGAGACATCAGACAGTGAAAGAAATGGAAAAATAATAATAATTTGTAAATTTATCAAGCATTCATGAGGGAGGAGAGGGAGGGGGGAAATGAGGAGCTGATAACAAGGGCTCAAGTAGTAAGAGGATGTTTTGGAAATGATGAAGGCAACAAATGTACAAATGTGCTCAACACAATAGATGTATGTATGGATTCTGATAAGAGTTGCGCGAGCCCCCATTACAGTGATTTATTTTTTAAAAAAGAATAGTGTAGAGTTCTTCAGAGAAGCTTTATAAAGATGTATACCACCTTCAGAAGTATATGTATTTAGAAAATACTATGTTAATAGGTTCACATTCTGATACTTTGTTAAATGAAGGTTTCTATGATTTTTAAGCATTACTATTTGACCTACCCTTGTATACTATATATTGTCTTTTTTCTCATTTGCTAATATTTCCATAGAGATAAACAAATATATTAATTGATTGATGAATCAATTAATCAATTAAATCAAGAAATGAGATGCAGAGTTTTTCCCATTTTCCAATGTCCCTCTAAGATCATCCTGATGGTGGAAACACATATTTTTCTATTCTCTGCCATGTGGTAACAGGAGCACATCATCTTCAATCAAACAAACAAGTTTGTTTGCCATCAAGTCAATGCTGACTAGTGGCCCTCTTGTGGGTTTCTGAGACTGTAACTATTTACAAGAGTAGAAAGCCCAGTCTTTCTCCTGCAGAGTTTTTTGGAACTGGTGCTTTTGAACTTCTGACCAGGCAAGTGTATTTTTCTGATTATGGAGAAAAGTACCTAAAATAACATTTATTTTTTTTCCAATTATTCAGAATTTCTAAAATTTAATTTCCATATGCTTTATCATTGCCTGTAAATTAGTTCAAAATAAATGGAACTACCGTAGATACTCATGTATAAGCCGAGTTTTTCAGCACATTTTTAATGCGGTTTTTGTGGTAAATTAGGTGCCTTGGCTGATATTCGGGTTGGCTTATACTGGAGTATATATGGTAATCCAAGATCTCGATTTGAAGTGGGATAGGATGCCAAGGTAGCTCCACAATTGCTCAGAGGAGCACACCTATAACATGAGGTACCTTATCCTCATCTGGCCTGAGACTATGGGACTGTGAGACAGATTGATGGGTAGGCTGACTTCCTGGTCTACAGAGGCAGAAGCTTCAAGTCCATGTGGTTGAGAGGCTGAAGACCAAAGTGAGACATGATTGTTGTGTGGGAGGGGTTTCTGAGGACCAGTGACCATATCCTTACTGTTATTGGATCCTGACTTCTGGTTACCTATTAACTTCCCTAGAGTGGTAATGCTTTGATTTAGAACAACTAATACTAAATTAGTTCCAAGGAGTTGGATCTTAAAGATGTCTCAAATGTCCAACCCTTAACTAACTAAATAACAAATAAATAAACAGATCAATAACTAGTTAGATAGAGAGGTAGAGAGATGGATAGACAGAAGGTATATTATTTATTTCTAACATGCAAAAACAAGAATATAAGGATCTCCCCTTGTCACACAAGCTAGAAGTCAAATCAGAATCACACTCAATATTTTCAGACAATTAGATATTCCTGTCTAAGACCTTTGTATTTGAGCAAGTACAAAAATAATACAGGGAAAGGGAGAATGGAGATAAGGTAAGGGGGTGACAAAGTAGGCAGTGATTGTGTGTCTGGAAGCTCTGGAAGTTCTCACTAGTTACAGTGATATGTTATTTTGATGATATTATTTGTCTGGCTGTAATGATTCTACTACTTAGTCCTTGAGTTCATGACCTTTTTAAAGTTTCCCTCTTCAGCTTTGCCTTATCCTTATTCTTTGTTTTCCTCTTTTGTGATGCTGAGTTACAAATCATTCCACACTAACACAATAGGGCTAAATGAAGTGATTTCTGAAGAAACTGTAACCTATAAAAAGCATAAATGTTGTGTATGTTAGGAAGTACAATAGAGAATCATCCCATATTAGCAATTATTTTTGAAATTTCAATTAAAGCAGTTAATCACTGAGAACAAAGAAATTTAAAAATTAGTAGGATTTTGACCTAATTATCTCTACACTAAAATTAATCTCAAAGAAGCAATAAAACTGAATTAAGCAAATTCAATAAAGTCACTCTTACACTGAACTTATTTCTATTTTTTAATGAATTTCGTCACAGAGATTATTCATTTGATGACAATTGCTACAAATGCACCTAGTACCCTGGAGTTATTTACAATGGCTTAACTAGGATAAAAGATAAGTGAAAATATGTAAGGAGAGTACTGTTTTACACTGTCTGAATGCTTATTTAGTTCTGTGGTCATTGAAAAGCATATACTCTAGTGCCAAAGATTGTCTAGCTCTGTTCAATGTCACTTTTAGTATTTCTGAATAAATACCTAATGCTATAGATGGATTTTTAAACTTATTTTCTAAATTTGTACCTTATTAGCTTTCTATTACCTTCAAATAATGCAACATAATATCAGGAAGAGGTAATTCCAAATTCACAATAAATTTTTCAAAAGAAATTGAAATGGTCCCTTGTTTAATTCATAACTATGCAGTATGAGGTAAAGTTTCAAAGGCAGTGGAGACAATACAGAGAAAGTATAAAGAGTATTCTAAGTTTTGACTTTTAAAATGTTCAGAGAATGCAAAATATTACGAGTCATATGTAGCTCTCTTGCTTTATTGTAGCAAAATCATGCATTAGTGTCTAGCACATGATGTATTTATCAAAACATATTTAATTGTAAAATAAAGATTAGTATTGCACTACTGTCCATATATGGACTGTATGACAAAGTTTACATTGGAATTCTGGAGGGAGAGTGGATTTTGTGTTGGACCACCAATCACAAAGTCAGCACTTTGAAACCTCCAAACCTCCAGAGACAGATGAGAAGTCCAGAGAACAAAGGACACATTGTACTAAGTAAACCTGCTCTACAAGACCTCTTGATAGTGTTGAAAAGCAAGAAGATTTCTTTGAGGACTAAGGTACATTTGACTAAAGCCATGTTTGCTGTTTCCAATTGCCTCATATGCATGTGAAAGTTGGATATTGAATTAGGAAAACAAAATTAAAATGCATGCATTAAATTATGGTGTTGGCAAAGAATATTGAAAGTACCATAGACAGCCAAAAGAACCAACAAAATTGTCTTGGAAGAAGTACACCCAGAGGTTTTTTAGAGACAAGGATGATAATAAGACTTTGTCTTAAATACTTCAGACATATTGTCAGGAGAGACCAGTCCCTGGAGAAGGACATTGTGTTTGGTAAAACGGAGGGCCGGTGAAAAAGAGGAAGAACCTCATGAAGATGGGTAGAAACAGTGGCTCTAACAATGGATTCAAACATAAAAAAATTGTGAGGATGGGGGAGGACTAGCTAGTATTTTATTCTGCTGTACATAGAGCCACTAAATGTTGTGCCCAGCAGAATGAAATCTATCTACAATGACCACCACTACATTTTACACATTCCTACAGTTATATCAAGTTCTTAAAATATAGACTAAGGGGATGGCAATTTATTAGCATAGTAAAACACATAATCTTAACATATAAAACATTGTGAAAATGTGAAAAATATAGAATCTTAAAAAAATGTGGAATGTGGAATAAAGGGGAAAATTTCAGTCACTTGAAAACATTTTAGCATTAGATTTGGAGAACTACATTTCTATTGGTGCTGTGAATCAGCATCATCTCCAAAACACACACAACAATTTTCATCAATAAGTTTATGCTACCAGGAGAGGAACAATTTGGGGAGGAAAAGTTAAGAATAGTTGTACAACTTACAACATATAATCAATGTCACTGAGCTGTACTCATACATGTAGAAGTGATTGAATGTGTTTGTATTCTGCTCGGAATATGCTGAACAGCAATAACAACAAGATAAATTATACCTAAATTTTATTTAGTACTTATGAATAAAAATCAATTAATTGATTAAATGAAAAACGTTTTCCTAATTTATCCATTAAGAGATGCATCAAATAACACGCCAAATAGTTTTCGCTTGGTCATAACATGCCAAATAGTTTTTGCTTGGTCATCTGTTCCTTGAAATCAATCCAAACAATGAAAACATACAGTGAGATAGTTTGCACTCTGTACAAGGATGCCCAGAAAATGGATTAAAATCTAGCCTACACATGTCAAGATATAAGTTCTGGTGGAGAGATTTATCTACCTGGAGAGCGTGACTATTTTGAGTACATGCCGTCTATATCATTTTTTTTTTTTCCTAAACCTAACCCTAACCCTAACCCTAACCCTAGCCCTAACCCTAACCCTAACCCTAGCCCTAACCCTAACCCTAACCTTAACCCTAACCCTATCTATATCACCTTTAGGGATAGCTGTGGTCCATATATATTTTTGATAGGCATCTTTTCTTCCCAGAAGTTCTGGTATAGCCAGTCACAACACTGGCTCATTACCAAGGAAGTAATAAATATAAAAATAAATAACAATTATCCAACTGTTTCCATCAGGCCATTGTCTCCATCAAATATATACATATTATATGCATATTAAACACAGATAAGTCACATACGTGTGTGCTTGGTTTTGAATCTTGGGTGATTCTCATATGAAGTATTCTCTATCTTTCCCTTCACTGCTTTCTTGCTTCTGTTACCTAATCCTTTATATCTCAAACATGCTTGCTTAAGACACACCTTATACCAGTTTAGTCTCAGTCAAATACTGAAAAATATCTTCCAAAATGATAATATGTCCACAAATATGCTGTTGTTGTTGAATGTCATGTAGTTGTTTTCAACTCATAGCTATCTTTTTTAAAAAATCATTTTATTAGGGGCTCAGACAACTCTTATCACAATCCATACATACATCAATTGTGTAAAGTGCATTTGTACATTCATTGCCCTCATCATTCTCAAAACATTTCTTCTCCACTTAAGGCCCCAGCATTAGGTCCTCATTTTTCTCCTCCCTCACCGCTC
>NW_022103899.1:18621921-18633343 GCF_000313985.2 Echinops telfairi
ATATGTACATGTCTTTATCTAGACCTCTACAAATGCTCTTTGCCTCCCAGCTCTTTCCTCTATTTCCCTTGATTCTCCTCTTGTCCCACTATCATGCTCAATCCCCACTTCCTCTTTGTTACATTCCCCTTGATCATGTTATGTTATGTAACAGAGTTACTTCACTTCTATTCTTTACAAAAGCAGATTCCCCAAGTCTTTCTCCCTTGGTTGATATGAGCGATACATCTATATGATTTCCAATACATATTTTGAGGAGGAGGCATTACTTAATCCATAACAGTACTTTGTTGGATTGAAATACATTAAAAACCTCTCTTTGGCAGTGAAAATTTATCATGTGATGTAGAATGGAGTTAAGATCCACCTGAGACCTTTTACATCCTCCTTCCTGCCCACCCCTCCTCCTACCCCACCCCACCGCTTTCAGGAGCTCTGTGGCAAGTTAGTAAAATCTCAGCTAGGCATACTGAAATAACTTCTCAAGTCCTTTCGCTTGGCTTTTATATCCTCAGTGTAATACCAGCATCATCTCCAATTTAACCTTACAAAAAAAGACAAGGATGGAAAGAAAACGAGCAAAAACTTATTACTTGTGGCTCCTAAGGACCTTTATCTGAGATTTGGATATTGTTTTATCACAATTCTTGCTCTAAATCACCTTGAAAAATATCTGTCTCTCAGTACTTTATCTTGGTTCCCTTTATTTTTGTCATCCTGTGCTATCTAATGTCCCTGGTGTTATAGCGGATTATATATTGGACAGCTAACTGCCAAGTCTGACAATTTTAAACTACCAGTGCAATCCCATGGGAGTAAAATGAGGCATTATAATCCCTAAAGATTACAGTCTCAGGAATTCACAGGAGTAGTTCTACCCTGTCCTACAGGGTCACTATCAGTCAGAATCAACTCAATAGTAGGGAATTTTTTGGAGAGGTGCTATCTAGTTAATTAAAACTCAGTGAATCCATCTGGTAGAAAAAAACACTGCCTGATCCTGTGCTATCTTCACAATTGTCAATATGTTTCAATCCACTATTGTAGCTAGTGTCCATCTATCTCTTTGAGGGTCTTAATTTCTCCTCTGACTCTCTACTTTAATAAGCATGATGTCTTTTCCAGGGACTTATATCATGAAATTAAGTCCAAATTATGTAAGACAAAGTTTTGCCTTCTTTGCTTCTAAAGAGCATTCTGACTATAGTTCTTACAAGACAACTTTTTTTTTGTTCTTCTAGCAGTTCATTGAACTTTTAATATTCCTAATCAGCACCATTCTTCAAATGCATCAATACTTTTATGATCTTTCGTATTCACTATCTAGCTTTCACATGCATATGTGGTGATGAAAAATACCATGGCCTATAGTAGGCATACCATCTTTCTCAAAGTGATATCTTTGCTTTTTAATACTTCAAAGATCACTTATGCAACACAAGGAGCCCTGGTGGTGTAGTGGTTACAAATCTGGCTGCAATCCACAAGGTCAGAAGTTCAAAACCACCTGCCACTCTGTGGGAAAAGAAGGGGTTTTCTACTTTCATAAAAAGCTAGTCTCAGAACCTTCAGGGGCAGGCCTACATTGTCGCTATGAGTTGGGTTAGACTCGGTGGCCGGAAGTTTGAGTGAGTGTGCAGCAGACTTGACTGATGCAATAAACCACTTAAGGTCTTGTCTGCTGCATTCATGAATTTTAACTGTGGATCATATAAAAGGAAATTTTTCACAAGTTCAACTTTCCGGCACAGAAATGTCCTTAAATTAACTATGGTCAATTTCTCAGGAAAATATTTTCTGGCATCCCTATCTGAAATTATATTTTATTACCAATGCTATAGTCTACTTTCTTTCTTTCTTTATTAATTATCATGTATTGTCTTCTCATATATGAGCTAGTTTATTTATTTTTCTTGTTTCTTGTCACTTTCTTTCACTAGACTTATTCACAACTGCCTCCCATGGCTGAAAAGAAACCTTCCAAAGTCTATCTGTATTTGTTGAATCTGAGAATGAATCAGTCATGAATGCTCAACTTTGATGCTTCTCAGGACTCATGTACAAAAAAATCTCTCTTTTTCTCCATTCTAGATTTTTATTTCTCAAGGAACTCTGATGACTCAGCTGTTAAGTGATCTACTCCTAACCAAAAGATTGGTGGTTCAAACTAACCCAAGGGAGAAACATTACAACCTAGGAAACGCACTTGGGAGCGGTTCGACTGCCTCACACTGGGTCACAGTAAGTCTCAATCAAATAAATGCCTTACAACAGCAATCCTCCACCATGATCTTAAAAAATCAGAGGTATGCTTGTATATATTAATATTGAAAGTATAAGAATCAATGACAAAACAATATTAATTAAATTAATAGGGAAGCAAAGGAAAAACAATAAAAACAAAAAGAATCCGTAGAAATTCAATCCTGTTTAGTAACAACAAATGACAGCTGGTAGTCAGTAAAAATTGCCTGTGTTCAGGCCTTCTCATTATAAAACAAAATGACTAAATGGATTGCCTCATTTTTACTATAACTGTTAACAAAAGAACATTTTATTCTTAGCAAAATAACATGCATGAGACTAGTAGTTAGAATCTCAAAATCTATTTAGGAGGACACAATTCAATCTATACCAAGTAAAATATATTCTTTAAAAGATATATTGGCATAAATCTCTCAATTTAAGTTTTATATATTTAGACAGAAAGAGATTAGAAAATTTTCATATTAATACAGAGAAACAGTTGGCCATGGACTAGTTTAGGAATTGGAGGAGAGAATGGAGTACTTATTAACTATTTTTATATATTTCACTATTTTTTACCTAACAAAACAGGTAATCTTTAATGAAAACAACAATGTGTTTCTTGAGTTGTGGAACTAGAATCATCTATTTTTTTTAACATTTTATTATGTTTTAGGTGAAAGTTTACAGAGAAATTTAGTTTATGATTCTACAAGTGATATACATTTTGTTTTGTAACATTAATTGTAATCCCACCAATGTAATAGCACGCTTTGTGCTTTCTGCGCAGGTTCTCTGTTTCCACTTGTCCTTCCTTTCTACTCATTCTTCCCTTCTGAACTTGGTTTTGGGTAAAAAGCTGCCCTTTTGGCTTTGTGTGGTTGAATTTTCTGTGGATGTACCTACCTCACAGGTGCAGTAACTCACTTGATAAACTTCTCTATTGAATAGCTAAAGGGCAATCCCCTAGTGAGCGACTTTAGGTAACAACTACTTGGATACATTTAGTAGTGTTTCCATTTTTGAGGAGGGAAGAAAGCAGGTCTATGATAAATTTTTCATTGTTCAGACATCTTTGAAGTTCCAGACAGTATTCTGAACATTGGCATATTGAAAGTTATCAAATGAATACTAAAATTAGAAAATGTCAATGACTTTTTAATCAAAGAGACAATAATCACTATATATGGGCAGGGGTAGAGAACTATTTAATGTGTACCTGCTAACCAAAGCCTCTACGTCTCAGGTCTAGTATGGATGGGCAAACTACTGATTGCCATCTGAGAAGCAGGAACAGGGAATCTAATTACCATCAAGAGCCAGGGCTTGAACCTATGCTCTGGACTCAAATCCCTGAGCCATGGACCTCCTTGATCCAGAAGACAACCATAACATCACAGAGAGTGGGGGACTTCCCCACCTGTGGAGCAGGTAAAGCTGAGTGCTTTGGTGCAGGTGGCTGGCTTATAGAGTGGAGTGTCTCTGGACACTTAATTGAGAAAGCTGGGCTCGCTGACTCAAAGAAGTAGAGCTGAGTGTCTGAAGGTTGAAATTTACAAGTGGTGTGACCCTTTGGAAATTTATTAGCAGAACTGAAAGAATTTTGTAACACATCCCAATAAACAATTATCCTGAGCATTTATCACTGGTATTGAAACTTATTAACTTCCTTAATAAACCCTTTCATCATGCATTTTGTCTGAGTTTTGTATAGCCACTGCAATAGATTTTAGAATCCAGAGAATTAAAATAGAGAATGTTAATTAAGACAACACAATATTCACCAGTTCTCATCTTGTACTTATAGAGATACCTAAAATCTATTTACATGTAAATCTATATATCATCAAAATGTCATTATTGATAGTGATTAATATTTTTCAAACTAGAAATAACCATAAAAAGATCATTAAATGAAATATGATTTTCTCTCAGCGTCGTGTCGTGGTGATGGAAAAGACATCCCTCAAACAATGGTTGCTACAGTCACCTTCCACATCAGGGAAGTGAGGTCATGAAGAATTTGTTGGACAAACACTTCCCTTTCTTATTTGGGAATGCCAGTTTTTGAGCTGGCTCTTATTCGCTCTTACTTATGTGTAGAGTTAGTCATTGAGGAGTTGGGCTCCTAACTTAAAGCCAGAAGTTAGAACTCATCAGCTATTCTGAAAGAGCGTTGGAAGACAGCAGGGGAAGTTCTATCCTTTACTATATGGTTGCTAATAGTCAGAATGCACTTTGTGTGTAACCCTATAACATTTTAATTGCATACAAGGGCATCTCAATGTATATATGCTCACTTGTAATTCTAAACCTTGTAATTCTAAACATTTTTGGAGGACAAAACTACCAGTTTCTCGAATGTTCTCTTTAAGACAAAGAAGATCTAGGGAATCGGGAGAAACTGAAGCTCTAATCTGTGTGTTCCCTGGAGGGAATTTCAGCTCACACAGTAATTGGGAGGATAGGCAATAGGAACTAGCTATTAAGAACTGAGGTTCTGTATTGTAATTTCTCTATTTGAAATTACATGATCTTTAAGAATGGGAAAGCCTGAAAAAATGACCATATATTCCTGATGAAATTAATCAATACCTAATTATCTAGAAGCTGTAAATGTTTATCTTTGGCTGACATGCTTACAAAATGTGTTTTCTTCTGTCAATAAAAGCCAACAAATCAGAAATCTGGCTTAAGGAAGGTTATTATAGAGCACAAAAGGCTCGCCCTCATTTTTCCACTTAGCTGCTTCATCAATTTATGGTATTTATGCCACTCGAATGAGAAAAATAAACAGCTTGGACCCTACACATATAATTGGAAAATAGTAACAAGCAAATACTATCTAAAACCATAGAAAACATAACACTAAAAACTAGTCATTTGGAATTCAGAACATTAGCAAATCAACTCCTCAGCAATTTTAGAACAGATATTACAGCGTTAACTTTAAGAATATAATTCAAATATCACATGTTGGCCCACTTTGTTTATCCAAATGCTTGTTTTAGTATAAGAAACTTAGGTTTCACTGATTGTAGTTTATTCTTACAGGTGGCACCTATTTATCTTATATTTACATCGAAGGCCGATTTCCTCACTTGCTGGACATTTTTACGTCATCATGGGAAGTAGCAGAACCCTCCTGAATCCTTAATGGATCCATCCCACTCAAGGTGAGACTTCCTCTCCAAGGGCATCCCTTTTAATGCTTTACCAGTGACAGAACAGGAAGTCCGTTACACCTTTGAACTCAATGGATAACTCAGAAATGCCACCCGGGTTCTAGAACGTCATGAAAGTCTGGCAACTGTGAGATCTTTTGATGTGACTGCATCAAAGACCCACAGAGTCACCTCCCTCAACCACGTCTGCTGTCTTCCTTCTGCACTGGTTTAGATTTATGGAGCCCATCAATTAGCCTCCTTATGAAAGTCTCATCAGATTGTTTCCCAGGGATAAACAAACAAAAAATGCACACTTATTTTTAAAATAATGTCATGTAAACAATATTGATGGTAATAGTATATCTCACACATGTGAAACACCACAAAATTAAAACAAAAGGGAAACAAGAAAACAAACAAAAACACCACACTGCTCAATTTAAACTCCTTTAAGATCTACAACTACAAAACTAAAAGCCCATTGGAATCTTACCTAAAATCTCATATGCTCCAAAATAAATTGAGTAAAACTTACCTACTGCTGATGTTCCTCTTAAACATACTGTTTTCCTTGATAGCCCTGTTAGCCTCTTTTCAAATTACATATCTGATTTTTTTCAATGCTTCTATCACTTCATATAAATTATGGTAAATCTTATTCTTTTTACTTTTAAATTATTTTTCTAGTCCTCTTCCCACCTGTTAAACTGCCATTAAGCCTGTCTCCATATTTTTTGTAATATGACAATAGCCACTCACTTCCTTTCCTTGTTCTAATCCCAACACTATTACTCATTCTGTACCCAGTCTCCAAATTAATCTTTTTGAACCACAATTAGAGAAAACTTAGCAAGAAAAATCCTGTGATTATAATTGTGGTTCAAAACGATTATTTTGGAGACAGGGGACATACAACCCACCCATGCTGCCTGCCTGTGCCACTGCACTACCCACACATACCCCTGTGCTGGCAGGAGGCCTAATATCGACTGCCCCTCTAGGGGAGCAAAGAACATCAGCATAGACTTCTGGAGACCCTGGATTCTAGAGACTACTGTGGACAGCAGATCTGAAATCCAATTGGGAAACTCCCATTGCTGAGCCCCTGCATACTATCCTAATAGTTAGGGTGCAGCTAGGCCATCCAGAAAGATAACACTAGTCTTCTAGGGAGAGCCAGCCTCAATGAGACAGAAACACAGCTCAAACCTGTGGCATAGCTAGTTTCAGGTAGTTCTAAGACTTATTCTTATTAGCTTCTGAGAAAGAAAACATAGGGCTCCCTTCTTTACCAGAGGAATTGGAACTCAGCACATCAAGGAACTTGGAGACCTTCCCCTCCCACTGGCTTAGCCAGATGTCTTTCTGATCAGAAGCCCCTCCTCTCTGGGCAACAATTACAATAGCCTCTATCTACCTTGGGACTGTACATACGGAGCAGAGAATTCTGAGTTGGGCATAAATCTGCTATTAAAGGGTCCTGCTGTTATAAAAACAAATAGTTGGAAGATAGCACTTTCTGTTTCATACTTTATGGGGTTGATATCCCTCAGGTCACGCACCCTCACCACCACAACCTCTAAAGCCTGCTTCCTAAACCTAAACAATACCCATTCTCTTCTAACTTACCAAGTAAAACTGTGTCTCTCATAACCTTCTTCACAAACCCATTAAAAATGAAAACATTTAACAAGAAGGTTTCTTAAGATTAGTGCCACTAAATAAAACATACCCCTAAGCATCTATATCCTATTTCTCCCATACACTGACTTCTATGCCCTCATCATCTATACACACTACCTTTTCCAGCACCTAGCTGATCCTCCTCTAACCTATAGAGACAGCACCTCCTCCCTACAAGTCACAGAAGCCCACGCAGCACCTTAGTGCAGACAACAACCAGCACGAGAAGCTACCATAAAATAACCCAGAGAAACAAAAATCAATTACTGAAGATGACCCAAACTTAACAGTTTACATTGAAGAAAGAGCCCTTGAATTGCCAGATAGAGAATTCAAGAGAAGGTTGGTGAGAGTTATACAGGAAATTAGAGGTTCAATCCTGAAAACAGATGAAAAAGTTATACAAAAATCCTGACACCGAGGGGAAATTCAAGAGTTAAGGAATGAGGTAGCAGAATTAAGGAACAAGGTGAAAGAGCTTAAAAAATAGAATGGAAGAAATGGAAAATCGAATTAGTGAACTCAAAAATCACCAAGTAGAATTTAGCAAACAAGAGAAACAAACAAATAAGCCATAGAATATGAAGATAATACGAGGCAGATGTGTGATTCAATGAAATGTAACCATATTCGAATTATAGGGTCCCTGAGCAGGAAGAAACAAATAAGCCTACAGTTAAAATAGTAAGGGAGTTCTTGGAAGAAAATCTCCCTAAGATCAGAAAGGAGGAGACAATATCCATCCAGGAAGCAGAGAGAACACCACTTAGATTAAAGCCCCTCAAAACACATCAAGACATATAGTAGTCCACGTATCCAACTTCACTGAAAAGGAGAGAATCAGGAGGGCATCTAGAGAGAAACAAAGCAATCACATGTTAAGTTAAAAAGACAAGAATAAGCTCAGACAGCTCCACAGAGCCCATGCATGAAAGAAGAAATTGGAGCAACATATTCTGAAGGTCGAAAGACAACTGCAGCCCAACAATCCTTTATCCAGCCAGGTTTCCATCATATTTAAAGAAGAAATAAAAGTTTTCTCAAATAAAGAAATATTTAGAGAATACACAAAAACAAAACCAGCCTTACAAAAAATACTATCCAGTTCTGTATGGGCAGAAAACTAATAACTTCAGCACATGACCATGAGATCACCACCGGGTATAACAATACCCAGAAACCCAAACAAGGCAAACAGCACCCAAAACATCATAAATCTAATGGAGAAACAAAGAGAATAAGCTCTTCACACCCACACACCACCCTATGAACAGGAAAGAAAGGAAAATATAAACAAAACAGTAAGAGATGACATTGTCTAATCTTCAATTAGATTTAATTACCGTGAATGTTAACTGGAAAAACATATCTATAAAAGACAAAGAATAGCAGACTGGATTAGACAGCAGGATCCATTGATCTGCTGCCTTCAGGAAACACATCTCAAACTCACAAACAAAAATAGAATGAGAGTCAAGGGTTGGTAAAAAATTTACCAAATTAAGAGCAATAAAAAAGCAGATATGGCAATATTAATCTCTAACAAAATAGACCTTGAGGTACACAAAGGATGAGACAAAAGAATGGGATTACATAATACTCAAGGGGTTGATAGACCAAAAACACATACCATAATAAACTTACATGTGTCTAATGCAACACCTTTGAAATGCATCAACCAAATCCTCAAAGAGATGAAATGAGAAATCACTAGATCAACAATTATACTAGGTGATTTTAATACAACACTCTCAAAGAAATTTAATCAGCAGGTAAGAAACTCAGTAATGAAACAGAATTGCTGAACAAAACAATCCGTCAATTTGACCTCATAGGTATTTATAGAGATCTTAATCCATCAGCAAAAAATATCCACATTCTTCTCTAAGGCACATGGCTCATATTCTAGAATAGGCCACATGCTGGGACATAAAGCAAGCTGAAGAAAATTCAAACACATAGAGATAATGCAATCCATCTTCTCCAACCACTATGCCTTTAAGTGGGAAATCAACAAAAGGAAGAACAGACAAATAAAGACAGTAACATGAAGACTGAACAAGTCACTTCTCAAAATGAATGGAGAGTAGTCCAAATAAGAGTGGAAACTAGGAAATTCCTAGAAATGAACGAGATTGATAACACAACATACCAAAACGTGTGGGACACAGCAAAAGCTGTAATCAGAGATCACTTTATTGCGATAAACGTACACATGAAAAAAGAGGAGAAAATCATGTCACCCCCTTAACCATGCACCTCCAACAATTAGAACAGAGGCAACGGCATAATCCCCGCAACAGCAAAAGAAAGAAAACATAAAAATATGAGCAGAAATAAATGAAACGGAGAATAGAAGAACAACAGAAAAAAATAGCAAAACTAGAAGGAAGCTTTTTGAAAAGGTTAGCAAATTCCACAAACCTCTAACAAAATTAACAAAGGAAAAGAAAAAGCAAGCATCAATATCAAGAAATAGGCTTGAAACAGATGAAGTTACAATATACTCTAATGAAATAAAAAGATTAATAGCCCAATACTACAAAATACTGAATGCTAACAAATTCACTAAGTTGGATGACATGGACAAATAACTGGAAAAATACTCTCACCATAAATGATCACATATGGACATTAAGAACTTGAATAGACCCATAGCAAAAGAAGAAATAGATAAAGCAGTGGTTTTCAATCTTCCTAATGCTGCAATACTTTAATACAGTTCCTTATGCCTTGCTGACCCCAACCATAAAATTATTTTTGTTGCTACTATATAACTGTAATTTTGCTACTGTTATGAATTGGGCAACCTTGTGAAAGGGTCGTTCGACCCCCAAAGGGGTCTCAACCCACAGGTTGAGCACCGCTGAGATAAAGTCGTCATGAAACTAGCTACTAAAAAAAAAGTCCCAGTCCAGATGGCTTCACAGGAGAATTGAACCAAGCACCCACAGAGCTGACCCCAATCTTATCAGAAAATAAAAAGGGACAGCAAACTCCCGTACGGTTGAGATATATAAGCATTATATTAAAGTCATCGAGAGCATGAGAGATAATACAATAATACAGTCAGGCATGATACATAGCAACATTGCTCACCTCAGCCCAGCTTGGTGGTCCACGTGGAGAGGGGGAAGGGAAGGAGGGAAAGGGAACAAGGGAGAGATGGAGAAGCCACCCAATCTTAACCATAATTCCTTTTGCAGGTTAATGACACCCCGAAGAGAGGGGCTATATGTTTATATTTTCACAGGCAAAGGAAATAGGTGAATTTCTCTTCAGCCAGCAAGGCCCAGAAGAAAGGAGGAACGCCCATGCTTTGACGTGACCCTGTCCTGTTATTGAAGTTACCCAAAACATCAAGGAGACCTCACAGATTCCTGAGAATGGCGATTGCTGACTGCTGAGATATTCCATTATTGATGACGTCTAAAAGAAACTCTGGAACTCTATTATAACTGAACATTTTATACAATAGTGACTGGACTATTACTACAGATTGTTGCTTTGCTAAAAGATCAAGATTTTGGACATTTTATAAAATAATGATTGGACTATTACTACAGATTATTGCTTTGCTGAAAGATCAAGATTTTGGACATATTATGCAATAATGATTGGACTGCTACTACAGATTGCTGCTTTGCTGAAAGATCAAAATTTTAAACTTGTTAGTTTATGCTGTAATGTGATTGAAATGTAACTGATTTCTGTGTAACTCCTTACCTGTATATTGTAACATTGCATAATTGGGATTTGATCAGAAAACATTTGCAAGGGTTTAAGGGAAACATTTTATTAGATATTGACCAACTTAAAAAGGATATTTTCTATACATTCAAAGACAGGCTTGAGGCATCTTCTGGCTCTGATATGATTAAGCAATTGGTGGATGGCATGGAAGGATTAGATCCTCGTGCTTGGGCTCAAAGTATCTCTCATAGTTTATGTGCTAGTCTGACTGTATCACTTGTCATCACATTTTTGATGCTCACAGTCTCATGTCGCTTCTATGGGAAGCTAAGAGATATGAAAAGAGACCATGTTGCCTCCGTGACACTATTAAATCTTAAGCGTAATGCAGAAAGGGGAAACGTGGGATACTAGCACTAAGGGAAATAAAACTGGGACTTAATCCCTGACGTGTACGGGGGGGGGAATCTGGAAAGCCAGTGTTCCATGGGAAGGAAAGCCACCGCTCTGGAGGTTAGAGATGGAGTCCGAGTACAGTTTCCTGCGGTAATCTAATTTTTTCCACAGCTTTTCCCTCTTATCTGTGTTGCCTTAAAGTGAGCACATGGTCGATTCATCCTCCCAATAGAAGC
>NW_022103899.1:18633905-18760030 GCF_000313985.2 Echinops telfairi
TGCTCACTCCCTGGTCACTCCCCTCTCCCTTGTTCCCTTTCCCTCCTTCCCTTCCCCCTCTCCACGTGGACCACCAAGCTGGACTGAGGTGAGCAATGTTGCTATGTATCATGCCTGACTGTATTATTGTATTATCTCTCATGCTCTCAATGACTTTAATATAATGCTTATATATCTCAACCGTACAATTGTGCATTACTGAACCCAGAAGTAGTATTACTGAACTTGTAGGAGTAGCAGCAGGTGGGGGCTGGTTACCTCACCCTCCCAAGCATCATTTATTTTTTTATATTTAATACTACAGATAGAGAACTATATACCAGTATATCTCATAAACATAAATGTAAAAATCTTCAAGAAACTCTTGGCCAATAGAATCTAACAACATATCAAAGTAATAATAATAATACAGCATGACCAAGTGGGATTCATACCAGGAATGCAGGGATGATTCAACATTCAAAAAAACAACATAATCCATCATATAAAAGGACAAGAATCATATGCTCTTATAAATTGAAGCAAAAAAGGTATTTGATAATATCCAACACCCATTCCTAAAAAAACTCAAGAAGAGAGGATTTGGAAGGAACCTTCTCAATACACCAAAGGACATATACTAAAAACTAATAGCTAACATTACACTAAGTGGAAACAAGTTGAAAACATTTCCACAAATAAGGGAACCCGACAAGGATGTCCCTTATCCCCACTTCTATTCAGCATTGCTCTGGAAGTCCTCGCCAGCACCGTAAGACGATAGCAAAAGACTCAGGGAGTACAACTGGGTTAGTAGAAATGAAATTTTTGCTATTTGCAGATGATATGATTTTATATCTTGAGAATCCCAAGGTGTCTACAGTAGGATTACTGGAAACAATAGAGGTGTTTGGTACTATAGCAGGATACAAAATTAACAAGAAGAAAACGATTGGGTTCTTATATATCACTAATGGGAATACCAAAAAAGATATCAAAGAAACAATACCATTCCCAATAGCCACACAGAAACTGAAATACTTAGGAATAAACCTAATAATAAAAATAAAGACCTGTATGAGGAAAACTACTGAACATTACTACAAGAATCAGAAGGGATCTACACAAATGAAGCAAAGTCTCATGTTTGTGAATAGGAAGACTCAATATTGTGAAAATGTCAATATTACCTGAAGCACTATACAGATTCAATGCAATCCCAATCCAATTCGCAGCATCATTCTTTAAAAAAAAAAAAAAGAGTACCAAATACATATGAAGAGGAAAGAAGCCCAAGATAGGCAAATAACTCTTCAAAAAGGAGAACACACATGCTTTACACAATTGATGTATGTATGGGTTGTGATAAGAGTTGTATGAGCCCCTAATAAAATGATTAAAAATAAATAAATAAACTAAACTAAAAAAAAAAGAACAAAGATCCAGTAAACATTAAATAGGAAGTAGATGCCTTCTTCAGAAATTGTGTTGGAAAAAATGGATATACACATGCAGAAGAAAGTAACCAGACCCATATCTCATGGCATGCACGCGCGCGCACACACACACACACACAAAACCCACGGTGCATCAAAGATCTAGATGCTAACCCCAGAGCTATCAGGATCATCAATGAGAAAATTGGGACAAAGCTAAGAGCCCCAGTGCAGGGAATACAGAGGCTATCAGAATTAACAAAGGAAACACACTCCATGGAAGGTAAAACAGATGAATAGGACCTATTAAAAATAAAACACTTGTGTACATCGAAAGGCTTTATTGAAAGAGTAAAAAGAAAGCCCACAGACTGGGAAAATGTATTTAGGAATGACATAACAGAAAAAGGAGTAATGACTAAAATCTACAACATTTTACAAGCTTAAAATGAGAAAACAAAAAACCTAATAGCCTTCTGAGAAGGTGGGCACAAGTCTTGAACGGGTGATTCACAAAGGACAATGCTCAAATGACTAATAAACACATGAGGAAATGCTCCACGTCCTTAGTCATCTGAGAAATGCAAATTGAAACAACTGTGAGATACTGCATGACGCCCACTACTGTAGCCCAGTTTAAAATAACAGAACAACAAATGTTGGAGAGGCTGTGGTGAGATAGGAACTCATGTCAAGATAGGACTTGCAAATACATAGAGCCACTATGGAAGGCGATATAGCAATGCCTATAATAGGTGGAAATTGAACTACCCGAGGACCCAGCAATACCATTACTGGGCATATACGCAAAAGAAATAAGAAACAGATCATGAGCAGACGTTTGCTCCCCCATGTTCATCAGAGCCCATTTCACAATAGCAAGAAGCTGGAAAAAGCCCACATTCCCATCAATAGAAGAGTGGATAAAAGCCTCTGGTACATACACACAATGGAACACTACACATCCCTAAAAACCATCAATGAAATCGTGAAACACCTCAACTCGTGGAGTGATCTGGAAGACATTATGCTGAGTGAAGTTCGTCAAGCCCCAAAGGAGAGGCTGTGGGAGGCACAAGAAGCAGAACTGCAGAAGCTCAAGGTTGCAGGTCATCGAGTCTCTGGCCAGGGACCAAAGAGCCTGGTAGAGGCAGACTAGTGCCAATGAGCCACACACCAGCCACTCCAGGTAAGTACAGTGTAGGCCTCTTGTTCAAAGCCACCTCATGACAGCTGGGATCAAATGGAGAGGGGGTGGGGTGGGGCGCATATTGTTTGGTGAGTGGTAGCCATGTGCATCTGGGGTGAAGTCCCCACCGAGAGGGATGGAACCCTGTCTGAGTTATGAGGTTTACTGAAGGGAGGGGTAGTGCGGAAGTGGGGAGAGAGAATGGTCAAGTTTTGGGGGAACAGAGGTGCCATGTCTGTTTAGGGCTAGGGGAGGGAGGGTGACTTCCATTTGTGAGGGAGGAGAGACTGAGGATGCTCTTGGGAACATTAGGTAGGGAAGGTCTTTAGTGAAATGCAGTGGGTGCGCAGAAATGATCTAGGGCATCTGGGGGGGTATCCTAGGAGCCAAGACTGGGTGCTTCAAAATACTATGGCACTGAATCCTGCATCTTCAGGGCACAGACATGCCTCAGAAACTGCACCAGTGAGATTCCCTATGGGAACCTCACTGGGTGAACTGTTATCTACCTCTGACACACATGTAACCTGAGGACGTAAGCCGGAAAACACATAGTGTCTGAGAAAGTAAAAGGCAGCTGTACCAAAAGTGATGTACTGACCCCAGATGCTATATCTTTTGCTGACCCCAGATGCTATATCTTTTGAGAGCCAGGCTCCATCAGCTTTCTTCACCACATTTGCTTATGCACCCGCTTTGTCTTCAGCGATCGTGTCGGCAAGGTGAGCATCATGGAATGCCAGTTTAACAGAACAAAGTGTTCTATTTAATAGAACAAAGTGTTAATTGAAGGAATAATTGAGTAGAGGTCCAATGTCTATCTGTTACCTTAATAATAAACCTATAAATATATGCACATGGATCTACCCCCCCCAAAAAAAAGAATGGTGTACTGTTGGTTGGTGGATAAACAGGTCTTGCTACATAGAGGTGCTGTACGCCGTATTAAAAGATGTGTTATTCTGGCAATCATGTGATGTCATTCTGTTATATTTTGCTTATGCTTGTGTATATTATGGTGTATCTCAGAGGTGCACCACCATTTGGGGTCACCATCTTGGAGCTGTGTTATTTGTTTCTCTGTTTATCAGTAAATGAAACCCAAGGACATTAAGTCAATAGAGAAAGAGAAACAACAAGGGGTTTGGGGGAAGGGGTGACAGAGTGGTGGGGGAGATCATGACCATTCCCTCTCCCCACTTCTGCGCTGCCCTTCCTTTCAGTAATCTCCTAACTCTGGCAGGGTTGCATCCCTCTCTGGGGGACTTCACCCCAGATCCACATGACCACCACTCACCAATGATATCAAGAAGCCCAGGAAGGAAAACTATGTGTGGAGACTGATTATGTAAGCAAGTATACAATTATGTTTGATATGATTGAACTATGGAATGATATGACATATTATTAATTCCCAAGTTACAGCAATTTTTTAAAAGAAGCATAGATCCAGGAATGAATTCTGGGTTCACACTAATCCTAGCTTCAACTTAAGAACAGTTAGTTCTTGCATCATGGCCCTGCTACATACTCACATGCGTGAAATGATCACTGAAGATAATGTGCTACAGCAAAGTGTGGTGAAGAAAGTAGATGGTGACCGGCTATCAATTAGAATAGTGTCTGGGGTCTTAAAGGCTTATATTCAAACAAGCAGACATCTAAGTGAAGAGTCAACTAAGTCCACACAGAAGAAGCACACCAGCTTGTATGATCCAAAGATGACAATTACAAAATTCAAATATGATGAAGTGAAAGTATCAGAGCTAAAATTGTGAACATTCAATGTGTGGAAGGCTGTGGAGGACAGTGGAAACCCCAAACCCATCTGCAGAGCATCTAGTCAGACCGAGCCACTGGCCGATCTGCTTTAATCAAAGGCAAGAAGTCCCAAACAGCCTGATTATCAGGCAAAGGCCACTGTCATGCTGATTATGTTGGATGGAACTGGATTCTTGGCCAGTTGGCCTCCCTCTATATAAAAGCTGAATTAGTCCTGAGTGCAAGTATCTCTTAGTTGTTCCATGACACTGCCTTTTTGAATGTTGATGGGAATCTTCTCTTTCTCATGCATTATTTGTATCTTTGTTTTAATATGAATATAATCTTATTCTTATCACCTTAGTGCAATCTGGTTTTCATTGTTTTCTGTGGGGTTCCCCAGCTGTGAAGCCCAGGATGAGGGGTGTATAATGATAATAATTGATATACGGTGTTCTAGGGAATGACAGGGTGGGGATGGGCAATAGGGAGGGAAAGGGGGCTTGGGAATAAATAGTTAAGGCATGAGGGAGCACTATTACTGATCATGTTTGCGCCACTCATTGTAAAGGCAATTTAATCATGGGGTATGGGGTGCTTTAACCCTATAATGCTGAGCGTGATGTTTTAGTAACATTTAATTAAATGTATATATTAATATATATTGATTACTATGAAAGTAAAGAATAAAAACCAAAAATTTTTTTTCTTGAAATTAAAAATTCAGGCATTATAGGCCTAAGATAAGGTGTGATGGTGGTTATATAATTCCACTTGATATGATTGAACAATTGAACTATTCAATTGTATGAAATGTAAATTATGTGCCAATAATAATGTTGGGAAAAAATAATAAAGTTCTTGTTTCCTGCCTTAAAAGTTCACTTATGTTAAGACAGCACAATAACATTTTATTCAGCTTAATTTCTCTACTGAATCATTGATTCCTTGAAATACTTAATATTGTATGCAGAGGATCTTATTAGGTTAACATTTACCCATGTCTATAAACCCAAAGAACTACAGCATGACCTATTGCCCTGTGTTTCTATAAAATTAAGTTTGTATTTACAAATAATTTCTATTTTTATAATTCCCATTATAAAGTTTTATTACGGCAAAGTGTTCTGTTTTATCCATTTTTAAATATGCCTAGGAATATTAACAATCACTGCATCCAATAAATAAATATTAGAATGTGCAAGATTGACATGTCAAAGTCACATCATGACATTTTTATGTACTTCTAGTATATTTCCTAAAATAACTCTTAGAAATAAGCTATAATGTGTTGGGTCAGGTTGGCTAGAGAAATGAATTCAGAGACACTCATATATGCATAAGAAAGAGCTTTATATCAAGAAGTAATTTTATATCAGGAAAACATCTCAGCTCTCCCCAAATCAAATCCATTTTTCTGATATTAATCATTACGTCCCTCCTGTGACTCATACAGTCACAAGCAATGATGCCAAATGCAAGAATACCACCAGCAGGTTAGTGTAAAGTCTTGTGGATCCAATGGCAGTGGATGCATCTCCAGGGCTCTGGCAGGTCTCGGTATCACTCCTCAATAGGAAGGTGAAGGCAGAGAGAGAGGAGGAAGTTCCCAAGACATGTTTTATGAGAAAGCCACACCCACAAGGAAGTATGATCAGGCTGTGACCTGATTGACATGCTAAACTCCACCCTAAACTTCTATATCTTCTAGTTTATACAACATTATGCAAGTACCACATATAATGAATAGAAAATCTGAGAAGGTACATTCTTTGTATGTTATTTTATACTTTGCATATTATTTCCACTCATCAAAAACAAAGAACAGCAATTCTTATCTGCTAAAGAAAGAAACGTGTTCTAGCCTTGCATTGCTCTTCCAAGATCGTTTGTCACTTAGGTGATTATTTTTCTCATTTATGATGTGTCATGCGTGCTGCTGCTTTCCCCTGAATTTCTTTCATTAAATTTGATTATATACAAAACTGCTATTTTATTGTGAAAATTATGATCTAGCTCTGCTAATTTGTAAATTGTTTTTATTGGTTTGGTGTAATTATAAAAATAATAAAGCCTCATAGAAAGAGAATGAAATTACCTTTCAAGAGCTTACTCTGGCATTCTTTTCTCTCCTTAAGAAACATCATTAATGTTTCATGGCAGTAACTGTAATATTCTAGTATTTGGTTTACTGCAGCAGAAATTGTAACTACCTGAGTATTGCATGTGTTTTAATTTTAAAACATTACAATTTGTAGCTCAAGACTGATTTATATTTAATGATACTCTTGCCTTTAAGGGGAAAAGATATTGCAATAGGCTTTTACCCATGTTTTGTGAACTCATTATCTTGGCAGATATGTACAAAATGGTAGAATTTAGGAAAATGCGTTAACTGAACAGCCATAGATTTTCTAGGATTGAGCAAAGACATAAAGGACAGAGACGGGTGATATGGGGGAGGACACGGCATGTTTGCTTTACGTGTACGTCTCTTTCTCACCGATGATACTGTTTTCGTTAGTGTCCTTCGACTTGGTTCCAGCTCCTGTGGAGCCATGTACAATGCCCTACCCCTTATGTATAACACAACAAAGCACCGTCCAGGTCTGCAGCACCCTCAGCTACAAGTTTGAACCCTTCCCAGTGGCTACTGAGTCTATGCATCTCATTGAAGGACTTCTCCATGTACTCTGACCCTCCACTTTACCAAATAGGATATCTTTCTCCAAGGATTGATCTCTCCTGACAACCTATTCAAACTACTTTGGTGAACGCATGCCCTCCTAGTTCCTCTACTTCTTCCAATGTAGATTTATTAATTATTTTGGCAATCCATAGTACTAATAGTCTTCACCAACATCATAATTTAAATGCATCCACGCTTCGCCAGTCTTCCTTATTCAGTGTTCAGCTATCGTACGCATACGAGGTGACTAACAATGTGATGGCTTGAGTCAGAAGTACCTGAGTCCACAAAGTGAAGGATTTTCTTTTTATCACTTAAAAGAAGTCATCAGCAGCAGATTTAACCAACACAATATGCCATTTAATTTATTGAATAGTCTTTAAGGATCGATTGTGTATCCAATTAGAATTAAATGTCACAACTTCATATGTTTTTCTATTTATCATGATTTTCTTGGTTGATCGAGTTAGGAGAGTTTTTATTTGCTTCATATTGTGGTGTGATCCATACTGAAGGCTATATTCTTTGGCCTTCATCAGTAAATACTTCAAGTTTTCTTCACTTTCAACAAGACAGGTTGTGCCATTTGCACATGACATAGTTTATGATTCTTTCTCCAGTACTGAAGCCACATTCTTCTGCACATGTTCTAACGTCTCGGATCAATTGGGGCTGAAGTTGTCCTATAGAGGAACGATGAGTGGGCATCACTCGATGGCATTGAGAGAATGAGTGAGGAGCAATTGCTAAATGTGCAGATTGCATATGTTTCTTGAAAATACAACCCTGCTCAGTAGCTTTCTTTATATTCAGGGTCCCCTTGTTCTCTTTCATGTACAGGTGCCATGTAAGTATTCAAGTAAGTATTCTGGAATTCTCATTCTTTGCAAATTTATCCATAGATTGCTATAATCAATAAAATCAAATGTCTTTGTATAGGAAATAAAGTAGAAATAAACATCTTTTTAGCATTTTCTACTTTCTTCACTCCACATTTTCTTCTGAATCTGGCTTTAAATTCACAATTCCATCCACTTCTTTAATTTTAATTACACTTTGCAAAAACAGCTCTTCCAGTCAATTCCACCAAGCAAGGTTGTATCATTTACAATTAGAGAAGGTTAGTAATAAGTCTTCCTTCAATCTTCATATACCGCTTCTCTGATTAATTGCTTAGCATACATATTAAATATTATGGTAAGAGGATACAACCCTATCTCACACCTTTACTAATTTTAAACCATGCAACACTCCCTTGGTCTGTTTGCACAAGTGATTATTAATCCACGTACAAATTCATCAATTGCACAATGAAGTGTTCTGGAATTCCCCTTCTATCAAGGTTACCCGTAATTTCTTATAATCCACAGAGTTGAATGCTTTGGCATTATCAAAAAAACACAAGTAAACATCTTTCTGTTATTCTCTGCTTTCAACAATCTGTTAGTCAAGACCCATCTGACATCAGCAATGATATCCCTGTCCTAAGTCCTCTGCTACATCCTGCCTGGACCTCCGGCAGCTTCCAGCTAATGTACTGCTGCAACTGTTGTAGGATGATCTTCAGCAAAATTTTACTTTTTGGCTTTTAAAATCATTTTATCGGGGGCTCATGCAGCTCTTATCACAATACATACATACATCCATTGTGTCAAACACATTTGTACATTTGCTGCCATCATCATTTTCAAAACATTTTCTTTCTATTTGAGCCCTTGATATCAGCTCTTCATTTTTTCTACCCCTCCCCTACCATCCCTCCTTCATGAACCCTTGATGATTTATAAATTATTATTTTTTCATGTCTTACACTGATCAATGTCTCCCTTCACCCACTTTTCTGTTGTCCATCCCCCAGGGAGGGGTTATATGTAGATCATTGTGATCGGTTCCCTGCCTCTTCCACCTTCCCCTTCCTCTCATGGCATCACTACTCTCATTATTTGTCCTGAGGGGTTTATCTGTGCTGGATTCCCTGTGTTTCCAGCTCTTACCTGTACCAGTGTACATCCTCTGGTCTAGCCAGATTTGTAAGATAGAATTGGGATCATGATAGCGGGGAAGAGGAAGCATTAAAGAACTACAGGAAAGTTGTATGTTTCATTATTGTTTTACTGCAAACTGACTGGCTTGTCTCCTCCCCACAACCCTTCTGTAAGGGGATGTGCAATTGTCTACAGATGGGCTTTGAGTCTCTACTCTGCACTCCCTCTAATTCACATTGATATGATTTTTTGTTCTGGATTTTGATTCCTGATACCTGATCAATCGACACCTCGTGATCAACCAGGTTGGTATGCTTCTTCCATATAAACTATGTTGCTTCTCAGATAGATAGCCAATGGTTTGTCTTTAAGCTTTTAACACCCAGATGCTATATATTTTGATAGCCAGGCACCATCAGCTTTCTTCACCACATTTGCTATGCACCCATTTTTTCTTCAGTGATCGTGTTGGGAAGGGGAGCATCATGGAATGCCAGGTTGTTAGAACAAAGTGTTCTTGCACTGAGGGAGGACTTGAGTAGAGGCCTAATGTCCATCTGCTACCTTGATTCTTAACATATAAATATATGTACATAGATCTATTTTCCTATCATTATATATAAATATATTTACATGTGCATGTGCCTGTATCTGGGCATCTATAAATGTCCTTTGCCTCCTAGTTTTTTCCTCTATTTCCTTTTACTTTCCTCTTGTCCCACTACCATGTTTGGCCTTCATTCAGGTTTCAGTAATTCCTTTCGGTTACATTGTCCTTGATCAAGCCCTACCAGTCATCCTATACCCTCCTTGCCATTGATTTTCAATCATTTGCTGTTCCCTTGTCTCTGGGTTTGTTAACCCTCACTTCCTTTCCCAGCCTCCTCTCTCTCATGTCCAGGAAAGCTAACTGCCTGCCTGCCTATCTATCTATCTATCTATCTATCTATCATCCATCATCTATCTATATATCTATCATCTATCTATCTATCATCTATTCATTTTCTTTTCTTTCCCTTGTTTCTTAATATAGAAATTTAAATTACTTATTTCAGACTTTCTGCTTAATTTATACAACCATTGAAAGATATAAAATTCCTGGAAAGCACTGCTTTAGCTTTATCTACCAACTCAATCTTTCTTCTCACCTCTTTCACACATCCTACATACATAGTTTACCACATTATTATTTTGCTTATTCTATGTACATTTCTTCTACAAAAATTACACAAAAGTACATATTTTATATTTTTCTCATTACTTCCTTAAAAATAAAATTCTATTGATTATTGAACTTTATCTCCCTCCTTTTTCTTATTTATAAGACTTTGCATATCTGAGCATGGTTGCAATAATTAAAGTTCTGTGTAATTTGATGTAATCTTCTATTGTTGGGAGTCCCAAGGTTGTCCAAATGGTAGCTAGGCTGCTAAATAAAAGTGTGGCAATTCAAGTCCACCCAGAAGTACCTCAGAAGCACAGTCTGAAAATTTAAGTTTTAAAAATCAGCCATTGAGAACCTTCTGGAACAAAGTTCTAATGTGGTATATGGGATTTCCACATGTTGGAAATAATTAAAGCAAATAATTAAAGCAAAATCATCATATAAGAAGCAATGAATACACATAAAAGCAAAATGATCAATTAGCTGTATGGAATACAAATAAACTATGTCCTGGAGTTCACTTACATATGGAAAAAACAAGTTTACTAGTATGAGCAAATTTTAACTAAATGGGTAGCTTATTTGAAGATTTTTTCTCATTCTAAACTATCAGTTTTGTGTCAAGTACAAACTTTACTAATAAAACATGGTTAGGAAGCACACTTTAGGGTCTTGATTGGTCACTGGGTGGACTTATAGCTAACTCTGGTAAAAATTACATTGGGGATAAACATAATGCCTTTTTAAACATCACTGAAAAAGAAAATTAAGGATAAAAATGGACACAAAATCAAACATGTTCAGTAATTTGAATCTGTACATGCAGATTTGTAATAGAGCTGTTTCTTGTGGGTAACACTGTGTAGTCACTGTAATGACAAAATTGATCAATCTTTGAGTTAGAGTCCTCTACACCTTAATTGTGTGCACCCCCTTCAGTCACTGGATGGAAATTATAAAGCTTGTGGACAAAAGAGCTAAGCAAGTTATTTCACTTTAGAGTACGGAAGAGTTATCATAACACTCGCCTAAACCTAGTGTCTGTTCAGGGCTGTCACAGAGCTACATATTGACAGTTGAACAAGCTAGCAGAGGGAGTTAGATCAAGCTTAGAAAAACAATGAAGACAGAGTAAGAGAAAGAAAAGTAACACAATCACAACTGACAGGACAGATGACGCTGTCATGTAAATGGTTCAGTTGGGAAGAATGAGTAGGTCAACTTTAAACCTAAGAGGACTATTCCCCTATGATGCTGCTTTGGATTGGGACTATGTAAGTGGCTTTGAAGATGGACAAAGGGCCATTAGACAAGGAATGTAAATGGTTTCTAGAAGCTTACAAAGGCAAAGAAATAGATTATCTATCATATCTGTATCTATGAAAGAAAGACAGCTCTGAGAATCCATTTTAGACTTATGGTTTCCATAACTATAAATGTGTGTTATGTTCAGCAACTGAGTTCTGCTGAATAATTACAAAATTCATAGGAAATTAAGCTTTTTTAAAAAAGTGTAGACCAGTTTGTCAACACTTTTACCATTAAGAGTTAGAAAATGTTGTTATGTAGTTAAGAAAACAAATTAACTAGGTTTACAAAGTGAGTGACAATATGTTAGAAATAAAATGGTATTTTTATTTATGTAACTGATTTTCTGGGAGGGAATTAAGAAATCAAGGAAAGACTAATCTAGAATGTATTTTACATGACTCAGACTGAATTATGGAATTTAGAGCTCCCAGAAGCTTACAAGACAAGTGAAGGGCTCCAGTTATAGTAAGGTAAGCAGGTGAACAGTTGAGCATGCTCTCTTCTATTTTGAGAAATATAAACCCCTTTTAATTCTACATTATTATGTTTCAATATCCTTTTAACAACTACACTTATATTGTTATATCTGCAGGTAGATCAGGTTACACACACACACACACACACACACACACACACACCAGGTGACCCTGTGGATCAGACACTGGTCTACTAGCTGCCAAGTTGATGGACGACAATCCATCATGGCTCCATGGCTGAAAGACAAAGCTATTGTTCTTGTAAATATTCAGCCTCTGATGACATATATGACATATCTGGACATGTCATGAGTCAGGATACACTCTATTAGTGGATTGAATTTGGATATATATATATATATATGTATATTCACATAACTCTATAGAGCACAGTTCACAAAACATGTTCTTCAGCAATTATTTAAATACTTAAGCTAATTTAATATTTTTCTTAATATTAAATTATAATGAAGCATTTATAATAAAAGGTAAGGAATTGAACTTTTAAAAAAACTGCCTTTCAAGGAGCTAGAGGATAAAGCTTGGTCATACCCTTTATTATAATAAAGTGCTCCCTGTATTAGATACCTGCAAGCCTGTGATAGAGCTTACACAGATATCACACACACACACACACACACACACACACACACACACACACACACACGCTTTCCATGCCCCTTTCTTGAACAGAGCTTCAAAGCAAGTGCAGAACCAGCTTTCTAGCTTCCCTAGTGGAACATTTAACACTTCCACATCTTTTAAAATTAATGACGGTGGACATTTGACTGATTTGTATTTAACTCCTAATTCAAAAGAGAAGTTTTCTTTAAGCTAAGGTAAAACTTGAATCATTCTACTAGATATTTGTTAAATGTGCATAGTTACTAGTGAAATTATTTTCAAACATGTGACTTACTGTAAACATTTTGCCATGTGAGATACTTAGCAGATATCTGTTAAAGATATTGTAACTACATCAATGTAAAAGTATTCTGAAGTCATGTGAAAACACAAAATTAAAATGAACCTGGATCAAACATTCAATTAAAGAGTATAAAAGAATGTATCAATTAATATGTAGTTAAATTTTCTTTCAGAAATATTCAATTAAAATATCTAAAATGAGATTCTATTTTACCAAAAGGATAGTTCCACTTAAAGATGTCAAAATATTTAAATATCTTTTTTATTAGTAAATAGGTAAAAATTTCCATGTAAACATATATTTCTGATACTATAATTAAATTAATTAGTTAATTAATTAATATGATTTAAATTTTTCTTTCTGTGGTACATATGAAAAAGCAAAGCCAATACTGTTGCTATCAAATCAATTTGAACTCATAACAGCTCTTGTGTTACAGAGTGCAAATGCTCCAATGGTTGTTTTTGACTTTTATTCATACTGAAGTAGATTGCTAGGCATTCCTTTATTTGGTCCTCTGGGTGGATTTGGGACCCCTGACCTTATATCAATAGTCCAGTGTAAACTATTTATGGGTGCCAAACCGAGGTTTAAACCCCGTATTTAGGCGAGCAAATTGTGTCTCTATTTTTACATATAATAAGCTTAATACACTACTCAATAAGTTTATAGACACACTTTGGAAACTTCCACCTTGAAGCAAGAGTGTTTCTATTTTCTATCAATTCAGATTTTTGGCAGACCATGTCGGGTCATTACTTACATTTCATTTCCTCTCAAGAGTAGGTGTGTCCTTTTGGTGTCCAAAACAAAGAATAAACAAAAGCAGGTACAGGTTTTCAGTAGCAGCATTCCCAGGAACTTTATAGCAGCAGATCACTAACCAATCAACTCAACAAATATTTAGAGAACAGCTGCAGTGGGAGAGGTGCTGCCCCTGGATTTGTGGGAGCGAGAACAGGAAAAAACATGATGTCAAGACCCGCAGCTGCAGACCTCACGTTTTAGTGAATACGAGTCAGCGAGAGGAATCTATCAGACGCAGGTTTGAAATAAACTACTAATTTCAGATTTTTGGGGGGTGGTATGGAACAGGGTAGATATACGGGTAATTCTGCTTCTTGCATAGTCAATGAGTTATGTAAATATACGGTAATTATCCACACTGATTTAATTGAAAAATGAATTGTAAGGTAATTTGTATAAGATAAAATTTCAGAAACAATCACCTGTGTAAAGTACTTCAAGAACTGCACAGTAAAACAAAGCAATTACTGTGAACCAGAATGGTAACTACTGTGGTACTTAAATATCACTGCAAATCTAAAAGCCAATAAAAAGACTCTATTATTTATGGTTGGGCTTTGTATTGTTCAATGAACCTTATATTGTTATGCTATTTTAAAGAGATTTAGAGGTAGTTAAATGAGGTATTACTACTTTCCATATAAGGAATGGAATAATGTTTCAGGCTGGTTGTATAAAACAATAACCAAGCACTAAAGACATGTGTTTAACTTTTGATATTCAAGTGGTTGTTAGTTGTTGGCTGTGACTCATGGGGACCTTATAAATATCATAATGAAACATTGCCTGACCTTCCCTATTCGCACCATCGTTAATATGTTTGAGTCTGTCTTCTGTGGGTAGTATGTCAATCTATGCCCATGAAAGTGTCCTGGATTTGTAGTGCTCTTGCTTTACTAACCATTAAATTCAGTTTAGCAACGTCTTTCAGTAAGACACAGCCAAAGGATGTCGAGCATATATTATAGAGTGATCAGAACACCATTTTCATAATTAAATAGCCAATGTGTTACATATTTGTATCTATCTTACTTTGACTGTGTTATTAATCTCCTCTAGATTTGGAGATTTTTTTATATAAAATGAAACTATGTATCATATGTGGAAGTATCCACCACTTGTGGAATATCTAATACATATTAACTACATAAAATATATTGCCTAACATATATAATATATGTAATACATATTAGTTTGTATTTCTTCCTCACATTTTACTTGTTGTCATTACAACCACCAAGTTCTCTTCAATCTGGTCACCCCACACACCACAGAGCAGAACACTGGCTGCTCCCGCACCATCTTCACAATTGTTGCATTTGAGCCCAGATTTGCTGTTACTATGTCAATCCATGTAGCAGGGGGTCTTCGCCTTTTTGCTGACCCTCCACTTTCCCGAGCATAGAGTCCATTTCCAGGCACTCGTCCATCCTGACACATTGTCCGACTATAATGGATTAAATCTTGCCATCTTCACTTCTCAGAAGCATTGGGAGCACATTTCATCCGAAACAGGTTTGCTTGTTCTTCTGGCAGTCCGTGGTACTTTCAATGTTCTTTGTCAGCACCACAGTTCAAGTGCATCGCTTCTTCTGCAGGGCTCCATGTTCATTAGTCCTAAAAGTGACATCATGACTCTTCCACACTTCAAAGAAGTTTTATGCAACAGATTTTCCCAATGAAATACAGTTTTAAAAAAATTTCATACTTACTGCTCCCATGAACATTGATTGTCAATCAAAAAAACCCGAAATCCTTGACAGCTTCAATCTTTATTCCATTTATCACGCTGTTGTTCATTGGTTAAATTGTGAGGATTTTAGTTTCCTTTTATTGAGTTGCAATCCACATTAAAGGCTGAAGTCTTTGATTATCATGACCAAATGCTTCAAGTCTGTCTTGCTCTGTGAGCAAGCCTGTATGATCTGCATATTTCAGGTGGTTAATAAATCTTCTTCCAATACTGATGCTGCATTCTTCTCCATATTTTCTATGCTCTCAGATTATTTGCTCCTCATACAGATTACATTTGTATGATGAAGTGATACAATTGGAACACATCCTTCTAATTTTAAACCACGCAGCTCTTCCTTGTTCAAACGGCAGCCTCTTGATCCTGGACAGTTTCTTCTGGAGCACACTAAGTGTTCAGTCCTATCCAGAGTTTGTTATGATCCACACAAACTCTAAATTCAGGTGGGATATACTCAAGGTCATATTTTGGCTCTTGTCGACTCCCTTTAGTTATCTTGGCATCAACCTGATCTTACATGTGAACCTTTCATGGTCTGCTCCACAGCTGTTCCCTTGCCTTGTTTTGACTGATGATATTGAACTTACTTTTATCACCAAGGCCATATTTTCCAATTCTAATTTTTCTTCTTGGTTTATGATATTTGAATTCCAATCATCCATAATTATCAATGCATCTTTATTGCATGTTGGTTTGATAAGTTTTAGACCATAGAAGTTGGTAAAATTTTATAATTTCATTATTGGTTTTAAGGGTTGCGGCATAAATTTAAATAATAGTCTTTCTTGTAGGCATATAGATATTATCTATCATAAACCCATCTGTTTTGATGATAAATGGCATGCCATTCCCTTTGAGGCTGTCATTCCTGACCTAGAAGGTGATAGAATTCTCTGATTCTGAAAGGCCAATATCAAACCGTTTGAGCTCACTGCTGATCTTCAAGTGTTCACTTCATTTTTGATTCTTGATAATTTTTCTAGGTCCATACTTGGAATATTCTAAAACTGTATTATTGGTGAATGTTTAAGTCGTTTCCTCTTTTTCACTTTTGTTCAATTAATTAGAAACCTAAGGTCTCCAAAGTTCTGATGGATCCAAGATATGACTGTCAGTGTTACCTTGCATAGGTAATACCTCACCAGCCACAGCTGGAGTACCTTCTGACCGGCAGTGTTTCTCTCTGGGCGTGATATTGCACAATACTCTACTTCACTCAAACCTGTTTCAGTGGCAAGTCCTTCAAGGGTGGATCACCTAATTTTTTTTTACTTCCTAGTCTGATCTTAGCCCGAAAGCTGTGGTGGAACCTGCCCACCATGGGTAACCGTACTGGCCTTGGAGACACTAGTGGCAAAGCTTCCACTGTCACACTAACATCAGAGCCACCCCAGGAAGACAAACTGAAAGAAAAGCTGTTATCTTTCTCATACTCAGAGAAAAAAATATAAGTATATATTGTCTTGCTTACTATGTTCTTTAAAAATAATGGATATGAATTACCATATTGTGTGCCATCCATTTTTTTTCTTGACACCAGGGTCTAAAACTTAATTACGAAGTGGACATATCTTAATGTGCATGTTTTCACTGTGTGAGGCAATTCTTATATGTACCTTTCAATATTTTATTATTCTTCTATTTATAGGTGGGTTTTCCTCCCCTGGCACCTTAATATAAAATAAACAAATTTTATATGTTTCCTAACTCATGTGCTTCCTAAGGTACTAACTAGGAAGAATTGATAAATCGTAAGACTGTCTCATGTTCAGATTGATTAGGTTTATGTCAAACCAGGTCATTTGCCATTTTATTGCTGTTGGTTCATCTTGTGGTTTTAGTTCTTAAATATGATTGATGGTGTCACATTTTTCCATGGGTCAAATATTTTACAGATAAAGTCTAGCAAATAAAATTCATTTCTATGGCTAAAAACTTGAACTCCATGCATGTAAAAGTAAGCTTCTTAAGTGTGTTATGAGTTGTAATTCTAATTGCAGTCAGCAATTTGAGCCCAACAGTTGTTTTGCCAGCAAAGGAGGAAACTTTCTGTTCCTATAAAGATTTACAGCCTCAGAAACCAAAAAGGGAAGTTCTTCTCTGTCCTATAGGTCTGCTATGCGTCAAGATCAATTCAGTGTCAGTCAGGGGTAAGTGAACTAAAAATGGTCCTAACATTTACTTAGCATGTGTAAAAAATGATGTTAAGGATTTTTCACACTTTTCCTGTTATCTAGTGAAGTGTATTGTCTTGATTTCATTGTTGATATCTACTTTCACATGGCATATGATGTGAAAGAAGCAAAGAATCTTTTATAATCATTAAAAATGCATCAATAATATATGGCATCTGAAAATGTGTAATTTCATGACATCCAAGTACTTTTAATTAACACTGAATATGATAGGATTTTGGAAATTTGTTAAAAATCCCAGAAAGTTGCATTACTTATACAATATTAATTAGTATAAAATAAGAATATAATTTTCTAATTTGTCAATGATAATTGTTTATATGGATCTGTAGTTCTTAACTATGAGGTTATGAAAGGAAGAATGCGAAATTAAACTTCATGAACTCTGCTGAAATCCATTTAATTTGATAATTAGTGTTGGCATATTGTTTCTATTATCAGCAAATTTCTTATTATTTCTAATGAAAACTTATAATGTGAAATCACAAATGATTATCTCCTAGTTTATTTAATGAGGTGTTACTTATCAATAAGAAACTGAGTAACACAGATTCAAATAATTTTCATTAGCAACAGACTTTGACTAGGTAATATTTTCACAAAATGCAGTATATCACATTTTACAATAGGATAATTATTAAAATTATTTATAGTGGAAAATATTGGTAATATTTTTATGGTAATGAAATTATTTTCAAAATTCTGATATAATGTTAATATTTAATTGCCACAAAAATGATCATTTCTTCACTCTGTTATAGAATTTTAAAAATTTTAAATACTCATTGATTTTATGTATGCTTATGTGTTCTCTCATAATGTTTGACATAACTAACTAAATTATCATGGGTGAATATCCTATCTGCAGTTTGATAATTACACATGTATTCTCAGCCTTTTAAGGTTGCTGAATATAGTAAAATAGCATTTATTATTTTCTGTGCGTTTTTATTTGTTCCTTATTAGAGTATCACAAGTGCTCAAATAATATAAACAGGTAAATTGGACAACATTAAATATACTACAAAGAACTTAGCACTTTTTAGCATTATCACATAGTGCTCTAATAATATACCTAGGTCTACAAAGAATACTAGCTAATAATTATTAGAAGTTGACACGCTAACCACAAATATCAAAGTGATTTAACTGAAGATTGTTTTGAATTTCTGTAGTATGACATTAATCCAACACACAATCAATATCACTCATGATTACTGGTGATTGGCATGTACAAGTTGGAAACAAAGAATTAGTTGTTGAAAATATGGCCTGGGTGGTAGAAATGACACTAGAGATCACATGACAGAACTTTGCAAGACCAATGACTTAATTCATTACAAATACCAATTTTCAACAAAATGAACATTGAATATACATATGGACTTTGTTGGATGGAATACACAGAAATCAAGTGAACTGCATCTGTGGAAAAGATGATGAGAGTTTCAATATTATTATTGGTCAGAACAGTCAGGAGCTGATTGATAAAGAGACAGCTTTTCATATGCCAATTCAAATTGAAACTTACAAAAATTATAACAAGTCCACCGAAGCCAAAGAACAACCTTGAACACATCTTACCTGAATTTGGACACCATATCAAGAATTGAACATTAATCATCAGCCCAGGCACAATCTTGATAGCAACAGGAAAAGAAGAAATCCGGAGATGGTTAAAAACACAGGAAATAAAGAAAAGATCAAAACTAATGTCAGAAGAGATTCTGACTGTGCTCTTTAGCAAATAAACCAAATGGGAGAAATTATGAAGTGTTAAAGTCAGAGAGGATATTTGAAGATTGGTCAGTAATAAAAAGTATTATAAATAAATGCACAAAAACATGGAGACTTGAAACCAACAAGGAGGAACATCCGAGCACTCATCAAGTTGAATGTACTGGGAAAACATCAAGCCTCAAGTTGCAACAGGGAATTGTGGACAAGAATATTGAATGGTGTTGAAGGTATACACAGTCAGGCTACAAAAAAAAAAGGAGTCAATCTTCAACTAATTCATGACATAGCACGATTCTGAATAAACAAATAAATACAAGTTCCACTAAAAATGGTGGTAAGATTAATGGTAGATGCATTTATGAAATCGCAATTGCAATGGTGTCAACAAAAGGAAATGACACTGGAAGTGCTCTCTCTTCTGTGACAAGAAATTTGTAAGACAACCACCTGGCCAACCAACAATAGGAGATTTATATTGGGGCCCAATCCAAAGAAAAGTAATGCAAGAGAATGTGGAAAATATCAAAATGTATTATTGATAATAAACAGAAGTAAACTTTTGATGAAAATACATTTTAAAAGTTTGCAACGATACATTAACAGGGAACTGCCAGAATCCAAGCTGTGGCAGAAAAAGAAGGTAGAAAGAGGAGTCGCTACTGTTGATGTCCCGTAGTCTTGGCTGAAAGCAGAGAATAACAGAAAGAGGCTTGCCTGTGTTTTATTGACTATGCAAAGGTATTTACTGCTTGGATTATAACATATTATTAATTACTTTGTGGACTAGGGGAATTATGTTTCCAAGAGGGACCCATACTTAGAGCAAGAGACAGCCACTCAACAGAACCAGAGGATACTGCACTAATTAAAATCAAGTAAGATGTGCACTATTATTGTATTATGTCACCATATTTATGCCATCTGCCTTCTGAGCACATAATCCAAAAATCTAGACAATATGAAGAAAAGTACAGTATGAGGTTGAGAGATTCACTGACAAATGGTGCTATACAGATGACACAACTGACAGTGTAAAGGACTAGAAGCAATTACTGATGAAGATCAGAGACACAGCTCGATATCACGCACACAAAAACCTTCACAACTGAACCAAATTAGTTACTGCATGGTAATTGGAAAAATAATAAAGTTGTCAATAATTTCATTTTATTTGGACCCAAAATCAATACTCATAGAAGCAACAGTCAATAAATCAAGAGATGTAGTGCCCTGGGAAAACCTGTTGCAAAGTGCTTCTTTAAAGTGTTAAAAGCAAAGATGTCATGTTGAGGACTGCTGTGCTACGAAACTAAGCCTCCGTATTCTCTATTGCTTCACCTACACGTGAAAATTAGTCAATGCTTAAGGAAGATAGAAGAATTGATACATTTGAATATGGTGCTGCAAAGCTTATAGAATACAACATGAATTGCCAAAGAACAATGAAAATACTATCTTGAAAGAAGTACAGAAAAAATAGTCCTTAGCAGCAATGATGGTGACACTTTGTCTTGGGTACTTTGGATAGCTTATCAAAGGGGACCACACCTTGGAGAAGAGTAATATACAGGGTAAAGTAGAGTTAGTGATAACGAGGAATGACCCTCAAGGAGATAAGTTTACTAAATGGCTGCGATAATATCAAGTCCAGCAACAGTTGTAAGGAGTTAAGTATTTTACAGGCTGTCATTCAACTGTGCATAGGGTTTCTGAGTTGGAATGGACTCAATGCCACCTCACGGAAACACTGTGCGGATTCCAGGGACTCAAGCACAGAAAAAGAACCCTGCTGGCTCAGGAGTTGGTTCCACTGATGGGCTACTTAATAGTAAGTTAAGATTCAAAACCACCAGTCTCTCTGCATAAGACAAATGAAGCAGTCTGTTTCTCTTAAGAGTTAGAGCTGCAGAACCCCTATAGGTCAGTGTAGTATGTCTTATGCCTCACTATGAATAAGAATTCACAAGAATAGATCTGTCCCACTGGACACTAATGGCAGAAACCACGGCAAACTGTGGGATATCAAAAACACCATACACAGATAAAACAAACAGTCATTAAAGAGACAGAGAAGAAAGAAAATATCCAAGTAGACGTCACTTGCTTTTGACAAGCAAGACTATGAAACTTGCTTTTGATGTAGGGGAACTCAATAAAATGGAAGGAATTATGAAGTTAAAGAGCTGAATATTTTCTTTCTTCTCTGTCTCTTTAATGACTGTTTGTTTTATCCGTGTATGGTGTTTTTGATATCCCACAGTTTGCCGTGGTTTCTGCCATTAGTGTCCAGTGGGACAGATCTTGTGATGTTCTTCAAATTCAGGTGGGGTATACTTGTGATGTTCTTCAAATTCGGGTGGGGTATACTTAAGATTGAAGTTTGGCTCTCATGGATTTGTTTTCATTTTCTTCAACTGCAGCCCCAGAAGACAAGGTGAAGTGTGGTAATAAAGTGTGCCAATACTGGGCCTTAGAAAACCAAAAAGGAAGGACACTCCCAGCATCAATAAAATTTCAGAAATAAAGAGAAAATTCAAAAGTCAAGTTGCCATATTAAAATATTACATGGGGAAAATGTTGAATGATGCAGAAAGCATCAAAAGAAGATGGACAGAATACACAGACATTTTATCAAAATGAACTAGTCAACATTTAATCATTTCAAGAGCCATCATATGATCAAGATCTGATAGTGCTGAAGGAAGTACCAGCTGCACTAAAAGTAGCACCAAAACAATCAACAATCCAGAAACTGATGCCGCCCTGGAACCCCACTGGTACATGCTAACAAACCTGCCAGAGAGCTATCTGTCCAACTGACTGGAAGAGATCCATATTTGTATTCATTGCAAAGAAAGGTGACCCCACAGAATGTGGAAAATATGGAACATTATCATTAATATCACATGAATTTACTGATCAGTCAACAATAGTAGCAGCAGTCCTCTGAGAGGGAGCTGCCAGGGTTTTGGACGGGATTCAGAAGAAGATGTAGAACAACAGATATCTGTGTTGGCATCAGATGGATATTACCTGAAAGCAGAGAAGACCAGGACGATGTTTATTTGAAGAATTGCAATTCCAGAACACTTCATCGTGCTCATGAGCAAAGTGTACATGGACCCAGAAGCAGTTGTGTAAACAACAAGAAACTATTGCATGGTTTAAAAATCAGAAGAGATGTGTGTCAGGGTTGCATCCTTTCACTCTGCTCATTTAATCTGAATGAGGAGTTAAGAACTAGAGAGGCTGGGCTATTAGAAGAAGAACAGCTGTCAATGTGCAGATGTGTAGCACACTTTGCTTGCTGAAACTTAAAGCACTTGCTTGCTAATGAATAGCAAAGACTTCAGTTTTCAATCTAGGTTGTTATTCAATATAAAGAAAACAAAATTCCTCACAACTGGGCCAATATGTAACACCAAGATAAATAGAGAAATGTTGGAAGTTGGCAAAGATTTGAACTTCCTTAGATTGCAGCAGTCAGGAGATCAAAGGAAGCAAAAAAATCTGCACACAATCCCTCTAGAGTGTTGACAAGGAAGGATACTGCTTTGAGAACTGAGCTAACTTGGCTCAAGCCTTGGCATATCCAATTGCTTCACATGAATTTGAACTTTGACAATGAATAAGGAACTCAGAGAAGAACGGATGCAATTAAATTACGTTGCTGAGAAAGAATATTGAGAGAGTCCCACGGGCTGTCAAAAGAACAGAAACATTTGTCTTGGAAGAAGTACTGCCAGATGCTCCTTAGAAGCTGAGATGGTGAGATTTCGTCTTCGGACATGTTATCAGGGTAGCATAGCTCCCGGGAAAGGGTGGTGTATTGGGCAAGTAGAATGGCAATGGAAACAAAGAAGGTCCTTTAAGAAATGAATTGATGCCATGCCTGCAACGATAGCCTGATGATTGTGAAAATGACCCACGCAGGACCGAGCGTGGGTCATTTTGTTGTACAAAGGGTCGCTATGAGAGGCTAAGGTGGGATTTTGTGTAAAATATTGTTTCAAATGGAATTCTCAAAGCTGATGGTGCTTGGTTATCAAAAGATATAACACCTGAAGTCGCTGAAAACAATGGGTGCACAAGCAAATGTGGTGAAGAAAGCGGATGGTGCCCAGCTACCAACTGATATAGCACCTGAAGCCTTAACGACCTGAAGATAAACAAGCACCATCTAGCTGAGAGACAACAAAACCCACACAGAAGAAGCACACCAGCCTGTCCCTACTTGATCGCTGAGGACATAGGGGGTGCATTAGCAAAAGTGGTGAAGAAAGCAGATGGTGCCCGGCTATCAAATGATACAACATCTGGGGTTTTAAAGGCTTGAAGACAAACAGACGGCCATCTATCTAAGATACAACAAAACCCACAAGGAAGAAGCATACCAGCCTACCCTGACAAGAATGCTGGACAAAGTGGGTATATATAAGCAAATGCAGTGAAGAAAGCTGATGGTGCCAAACTGTCAAATTATATAGAATCTGGGGTCCCACAGGCTGGAAGATAAACAAAGGGCCATCTAACTGAGAAACAACAAAGCCCACATGGAAGAAGCACACCCTCCTGTAAGATGACAAGGCGGTGAAGGGATCAGGTATCAGGCATCAAAGACCAAAATAAAAAAATAAAAAATCATAACATTGTGAATGAGGGTGAGTGCAGAGTGGGGACCCAGGGCCCAACTGGGGGCAATTGGACATCCCCTAGCAGAAGGGCTGCGGGGAGGAGATGAGCCAATCAGAATGAAGTGTAGCAAAGATGAAATATGCAATTTTCCTCTAGTTCTTAAATGTTTCCTCCCCCCCACTACCATGATCCCAATTCTACCTTATATATCCGTCTGGACCGGAGGATGTACACTGGCACAGATAGGAACTGGAAATACAGTGAACCCAGGACAGATGAACTCCCCAGGACCAGTGGAGAGAGTGGCAATATCGGGAGGGTGGGGGGAAGGAGAGGGAGAAAGGGGGAACAGATGACAAGGTCTACATATGGCCTCCTCCCTGGGGGATGGACAGCGGAGAAGTGGGTGAGGAAGACGTCGGATGGGATAAGATATGATAAAATAATAATAATTTATAAATTATCAAGGGTTCGGGGGGCAGGGGGAGCAGGGAGGGAGGGGGGAAAATGCGCTGACACCAAGGGCTGAAGTAGAAAGCGGGTTGTTGTGAGAATGATGAAGTTGACATATGTACTAATGTGTTGGATACAAATGATGTATGTACGGATTGTGATAAGCTGTATGAGCCCCTAATAAAATGATTATTAAAAAAATAAAGAAAGAACATTTCCCTTTGTATGGCAAAAAAAATGCAATTCTCTTCCTTTGATATAACTGTAGGTGCTTTCTCTTTCTGAACCGATTATTATTGGATTACAATCCTGTTGAAGTTTTCACTGCACTTTTTCCTACCCTGCATTAAACTACAGAGCAAACCCTACAGAAGCCTCACAAAACTTTCCGTCTGTGGACTCTTTCGGGTCCGAGTGATGTTTTTCTTTGTTTTCTTTTGTCTTCGCAGTACCCACAGGCAAAAAGAACAAAATAAAATCTTCTGCTTATTAAACAGTTGTGCTATAAGGGCCAAAAAACAATATCTGTTGTTTGCATGGTGCTTAACAAAAATCACTCTGGTTTTCTAGAAATTTAACAATATTACACGAAGTCCTTTTGGCTTTGTGGCAGCACTCCCGGACATGCTGATACAGATTCAACAACTGCCATTTTAAGAGGCATAATCTAAATATCAGTAGTGAGGATACTTTCGGAATGATTCACTGTGCTCGAGAGAAGAAATCATTCCCATTCGGTAGCAACCTATTTGTCCCATATCATAACCTTGCCCTTAAAATTTCTTCTAATTCATGTGGGTAAGGTTTTCTTAATGTATATAATAAGAAAAAACATAGTAAAGGCTTAAACCATAGTAACATTTTTAACTTATTATGTTTAGAAGAAAAAAGAGAAAAATATTGGTGAGGTTGGTGTACAATCATAAATTGGCCAGTCCATAAAACCCATTTTCTATCTCCAAGAGTCTTAGGAAATGACACATTAATTAATTTTAAAGAATCATTTTATTAGGGGCGCATACAACACATCAGTTTATTTTCCAGATAAACTTTTCACTCTTGAGGAGCTATCCATGTTCATCTGGCAGAGGTGGGAAATAATATAATAATCAAATGCAGGTATTCTGGAAGTGAGATCTTCATTGACTTCATATGTTTGTTCATTTCACATATAGATATATTTATGACAAATTTGAGGAAATTAAGAATTAAAATGCTAAATTAATTTTAAAAATAAATAAAATATCATATATTATAACAAAACTTGTTGAAATATCTTAGAGCTAAATAACTACATGGGAAAATCACTGAAAAATATGTATTACAGTGAATTTGGAAATAAATAGGCAAATTACCTAGATTCCTATTTTAATTTTTATTTCTCATAAAACACCCTGAAATAATTTAAATCAGTTTTAGAGTGAAGTGAAAAAAATGCATTAAAGCATGCATTGGGATTCAATGTGACCTTATCAAGCGAGGTTAGCCATTCATTAATTCCAATAATGGAGTTCATTATCATAATCTTTTGGTTATTCTATTGTTGAGCATAACCACATTCATATTTGCATGTGCATATAAAGATAATATCATTTCATTAACTTTTGTACTGAATTTTAATCCTTGTAAGTATAATGCTAAAAGTTTTAAAATGAATAATATTTCCAACTATGTATGTGTGTACCAACTTCATATATATTTGAATATAAGCAACTGGAACTATCCACTCCAGTGTGATCTTTTGCATCAAAGGCTCTGAAATGTATACATATTCATTAACTAAATTATATAATGTATTTAAATGTACAGTGTGTCTCACCACCATCAATTCCATTATGACTCACAGTGACCGTATAGGACAGAGTAGGATCCAGTCCTTTCTGAACTTCTAATATTGTCTTCAGACTTAGTTTGGTGCAATTGATCGCTGCATTTCTACCTCAACCCTGACCACTGATTTTCTATTTAGCAGTCAGAAGAAAGCTTCTTCATCGAATGAGGATAAAACCTATCCCAGCACACCTTCAAAGTCTTCCAGTGCTCTTCTTCACACTTAGCATCAAAAAGAAAGAAAGGAAAGGGGGGAAGAAGGAGAAGAGAATGAAGGAAGAAAGACAAGATGGAAGAAAGGGAGGAAAACAAAAGGAAAAGCAAATCACAACAATACTCTCATTGTGGTCTTGTGAGACCTTCCCTGGTCGGGCTCAGGCTCTTCCTCCAAATCATATTCTACAACAGTCTCCTGCTAGCTTTCTGGAAATATAATAGAGCCAGGGTAGCGTCACATGCTCAAAACATTTGGTTTGTGAGGACTTTAGTCTTCTTTATAATAGTCTTTGTTAATATTACAATTGACATGCATCAATATTTCTTTTGTCTTCCTTAATCTTTCTCCCGTTTTTATATGCCTATGAGTAATTAAAAATAGTACAGCTTAAAGCAAGCACACTTTAGTTCTCCGAGTGACATTTTCGTCTTTTATCACTTTGCTGTTAAGTAGCATTGAGTCAGTTCTGACTCAGAGTGACCCAATGTACAGCAGAATGAAAGGCTGACTGCTCCTGGGCCTTCTTTACGATTGTGCTTATCTTTGAATACATTATGGCAGCCATTGGGTCAGTCTATTTTGTAGATGCACTTCCTCTTTTTGGCTATCCTTCCACATTAACCCGGGAAAGAAGTATTTTGCATCAGATTTGTCCAATGCAATATATTATTTGATTTCTTGACTATTGCTTTCAGAAGGTTGCTTGTGGATCCAAGTAAAATAAAATCATTGAAACTTCATGTTTTTTCAGATTAGCATGATGTTGCTTATTAGTCTTGCATGAAGATTTTTGTTTCATTTATGTTAAAGAGTAGCCCATAGCGAAGGTTGTAATATTTGATCTTCATCAAAGAGCTTCAAGTCTTCGTCACTTGCAAGTTGTGTCATCTGTACATCACGGGTGGTTCACAAATCTTGCTCCAATTCTGATGCATGCTCTTCTTCAACTGGTCCAGTGACTTGGATTATTTGGTGGAAAAATTCATCTCTGGTGCACACTTCTTTTTATTTTAAATCATATCATATCGCCTTGTTCTATTTGCATGACTAACTAATGTATATGTACAGGTAATGTATGAGAACATGGTGTCTAATACACATTCAATTTCAATTCTTCCATGATAACTGAGAAGGTGAATTTCTAATATTAAATGTTATTGATAGTTATTGGATTAAATAAAATGCAATGTAAAAAAGACCCAAATCCTCATGACTAGATCAATAGGTGACACCAATATAAATGTCAAAAATATTGAAATTTTCAATGGTTTTTCTTACTTGGATCCACAATCAGTGCTGTGGAAGCAGCAGTCAAGAGATCAAAAGGTGCAATGCATTAGGTAAATTTGCTGAACAAGACCTCTTTAGTATATAATAAAGCACAAATGTTACATTGAAGATTAAAGTACCCGTGACCCAGCCATGCTTTCTTCAGTTGTCTCATATACATATGAGGGCTGGACATTGACTAAAGAAGACGGTAGAAGGATTGATGTATTTGAATTGTGGTACTAGAGACGACTATTGAAAACACCGAGGACTATTACATGGACAAACCGATTTGTACTGCAGGACGTACATCAGGGTGCTTCTGAGAGGCCAGAATGCCAAGACTGTGTCTCACCTTCTTTGGACGTGTTCTCAGGGGAGACTAGCCCCTCTGGAGAAGGATATCATTTTTAGTAAAGCAGAGAGGCCACCAAAAAGTGGAAGATCCTATAGGAGATGGACTGACATCATGGCTGGAACAATGGGCTCAAACACAGAAATGATTGTGAGGTTGGCTCAGGACCAAGCAGTGTTCCATCATGTTATGTACAGGGGTGCTATGGGTGGGGAACAAGGCTAACCTAACAATGACACAACAAAGTTAGTACTTACTACAACATTAACAAAAGCAAGGTATGAAACTCAGCTCCGTCAGGTCACTTAGAGCTATAATCCTGTGTCTTACCAGATGTGACAACCAAAGCCTTTATAGCTAAACTATAAAACTTTTATAGCTAAACATTTAGTCCTGATGTGTGTCTTTAGTCCTGTGCATTTGTGTGGCTGCGTGGATGCACTGTCATTTTCTGTTACTGTCCAGTAAGGAAATACCAAGAGTTACTCCAGCGACTCTTTCTATCTAGTAACAACTCTATCATTTCATGCTAATCAAAATGGGTTACTCTTACTAGTATAGCTTGGTTTCACCAGACCTGGGAGCTCTAAGTGATCATACTTCCCTTACCTACCTGTATCATAGTCTTTGTGGATGGGACCGTTCAAATAAATTGCAGAGGATTCTAACTAGGAAGTTAGTCAGAACCACAAAGAGAAAGCCGCAAGACCATTAAGGACAAAAGCCACCCATGGAGCAAATGTGAGATCCACGCATGAAGGGTGTGGTGCAGAGGCATCTGAGTCTGCTTGATCTAAAGGGTCCAATGGCAAGACAGCGTGTCCAGTCCATAGAAGGAATCAATTCGAGGGCCATTTGGCAAGAGGCTGCCTCGCAGCAGGAAGTGTCCTTTGGGCATTTGTCCATTCTTAGGAGCTTTTAACATTGACTCAAGCTGGTAAACATGCGGCTGAGAGGTTGAGGACCAGAGAGAAGTGACCACATGGCAAAAAGAGGTATTTTGGCAAAAGGACTGTTCTCTTAATGTTTGTTTGTTTGTCTTTAGTCCTGATTCGTATGCTGGCAGCTTCCCTAATAAAACACGTAACTGTGAGTATTGTCTGGGAGTCCTGCGTGGCTCCTGCAGCAGATGATGGTACCTCGCAGAGAGGTACAGTGTCCTAGGAGGGATGGCTGGTTTCAGATGAGGGTAAAGATGTTTGCAGGATGATGACCTACTGACCTTTGCCCCAAAGGAATTACCTTGAGGCGGATATGGGCTTGTATCTCTACGTTCCTTATGTAGCTAGAGGAGGTCAGACAGGCTCCCCCCACCTTGTCCTCAGTAACTGAAAGTCATGTTTAGAAACTCACTCACTCACTCACTCACTCACTCACTCACTCACTCACTCACTAGCATCTGTCTAGTCAATGCTGACTTACAGTGACTCCCTGTGCATTCCTGAGACTGCGTCTATTATGGGAGTAGAAAGCCCAGTATTTATCCCTCAGAGTTGATGGCGGATTTGAACTACCAACCATGCAGATCTCAGCCCAGTACTTAACTACTAAAGGGTTCCTTTAGAAGGCTAGCCTACATATATTCAATGATGGGATTCAAATAATTTAACAACCAATTTGCTGCCCTAATGACTGTTTTAAGTTTAAAATTACATACTCAAAAGTAGTTTATTACTTCATAGTTTATACTTAAATACTAACAATAAAAGAAGTACGGAACACTAGATTATAAGAAAAGGTTTTAAAATATTCATGAAAAATATCAAATAATTCCTGACAAGAAAATAAAATGTTTAAACATATTTCCATATTGCTTCTTGATTGGCATCCTTCCTTGCGGTGTTCTCTGCTTTAATCTGAGCCCAGCTGTGTGATTTATCCTGACCATCTTTTAACTAGAAGTAAAATGTAGGTAGTGGTAGGCCAATTCGATGAAAGCCATTGTGTTTGATATTTAGAAACAGATGACTTCTGTTCGCTGCACTTATTATATTCATCTTTGAATAATTGCTTTCTGCTTCTGCTGAATTTACAGTGATTATTCTGACCATATATCTTACTCTCTGGACACTTTCTGGAGCGGCATGATTCACATGTAAAATTCTATGGGACTTTGTGGGTGTAACACAAAGCTGAAATGAATGATGGCATGCCACTCACTGCTTGTCTGGCCCCTTTTCATTTGACGGTATATTTGTTTACTAAAGTCACAAATGTAGGATTTAGTAAACAAATAAGATTACCCTTGTGCTAAATTGTCTTTCTTTGGTCCACTGGTCTGAGACAATGTAAACTCTCATATGATGCTGTGAATAAAAGCACCACAACTCAGGAAGGAAAATCTAAGTCAAAAGTATGTATTTGCTCTGGAAAACAAAATAAAACACAACATGGTATCCCACCTGGTGGAAGCACTCTTATTTACTGTATTTACCATGAAATGGCTGTGGGGAATTCCTAAAAGACGGTTCCTCTTGGAGGACTCTGTGGTTATCTCTAATGTTGGCAGATTAGGCATTCCATGGTGGTAGCAACTGCTCAGCCTTGAGGAGGACACACATATCTTGGTTGACCTCGGCAGAGTCAACATCAGTTCCACTACAGCCAGTCGGCTCCTTACGGTCTATCTGTATTACATGCATTTTACCCTCATGGAAACAGAACAGCCTTTCTGTCCACATTAAAGAGATTCTCTCTGGAGATGAATGATGGTGCATATTAGCATGCATTACTTATATTGTGTCTGATCCCATAACATCATCTATTACTCTAGATATTTTTATTTTGTTTCGTTCAAGATCTTAAACCATGATTCCAAGCCATTGGCACAACACAGGGAGGAAAATGCATCTGCAACTCTTGTCACTTCTCCTTCCATGCAAGTGCGACTGCTCACATCTCAGCCCCTTGAGAAGGCTGCCCTTTGTGGGTGACTGTATGACAAAACCTGAACGATGCTGCCATGTGGCAGTGGTCATGGTGAGATTGCACCGATATTTGAGAATCACCTTTTCCATTTTGTAGATAAAGGAAATAAGAAACTTCTGAAAGCAAATTTTATTTTGTATCATTCAATATAATATTTTCATTTATCATACATGTTGGTGTTCTGTTCACAATTTAGAATGTCAACTCCATGTATTATGAGATGTTTTGTCTATCTACCACCTATCAGCTATCTATCCATCTATCTGTTCTTTCGTTGTTGTTAACTGATGGGTCTCAAGTATCTAAATACTGCCTGGCAATAGAGTGGTTAATAAGTGCCTGCTGAAAAGGTTGAATGTCAAAGAAGGATGTTATGCTGAGTAAAATAAGTCAATCAAAAAAGGAAAAATATTGTGTGATTTCACACGCACAAAATCAAGGAAAATTTTACACATAAAATAGGATAGTTTTGATAAAATGATGGAATAAATGAATTCTATATCTTTTCTCTTTCAATTTTCCTCATAGTATTTATCACTATAGAACATTACATATTATAATTTTTATGCCTTCCCATTCCCCATTAAAATATAAAACACACACGTGTTCACTTGTTATGTTGCAATAATTTTTCATGGAACCTAGTAAGGTGTCTGGCAGGAAAATGTTTGTTCAATTAATTAGAAAAAATGTTCATGCTCTCTGTCTTTCCTGGCTCGGTATTCAGGAAATGCATAACACAACACTTGCTGTTCAGCAAATGAGAAGTGAAGAAGCTGAGGTAGAAAGTGAATGCCTAATTCCAGGCAGCACTGTGATGTGTGGTGACCTGTCTCAGCACTTCGTTGCTCTCCTAAACAGACACCTGATCTCTACATTCAGTGATGGTTAGGCTCCTTACATATGTTTCTTACGAGGTTGTAAAAAGACAATGTTGACTCACTTGTCATCTTAGTGTAGAAGCCTTTATTTCCTACTCTTTCACGGCACGTGTTAGGTTTTCCATGATTACTGACACTTTACTTTCTTGGAAAAATATCTAAAGTCAAAACTTTATGAAGTGACATAAAGGTAAGAACTTTGATTACCTCTTCTTTCTTCTTTACCTTACAGTTGGAATGAATTAAAACATTTTAAATGATATTTGTAAAATACTGTTCTAATTTGTTAAAAGCATATTTAGATTTTTTTAAATGACAAGATGATTGTCATAGATAATACCTACATATACTTGGAACATGAATAAGGAATTAATTTCATTTTTGACACAATATATTGAGATGCTTATTCTATTCTTTTTGAGTTGGGTTTAAAAAGAGTCTGAGCTTATGCTATAATTTTAGGACAGCTCTATGATATTTGTGACAAATGAATCTTTTATTTGCCTTAAAAATTATTATTCAATTTGAATATGAAGAAATATGGATAATATTTAATCATGACTGTCATGTAACAGCAAAGCTGTCAGCAGGATGTGGTGACACCTGGAGTTAGTCACTTCCTGCTGAGAGAGGCTCCACACAGCTTTGGATAGCTTGGAAAACTGTGATTTGAAATCTGGCTCAATTATTAGATTCATTGTATTTCATGTTTTATATGGAATTCTTGAAATGAGTCCAAGTACTTTTTAAAAATATTTTATGCTATAACATCTTTTACACTTATACTTCTTTAAAAGGATGCAAAAATCATTTAAAAAGTATTAATTGTTAGGAATGTAATATTCTTCATATGCATAGTGGGATTATTGATAAATCAATCCGTTTTGTTATGCAGATATGATATGCACAGTTAGGCAGATATCAATCCATTTTGTTACGCAGATATGATATGCACAGTTATGCAGATATCAATCTATTTTGTTATGCAGGTATCATATGCAGATGTGGCATGCAGATAGGATATGCACAGTCTTTTGTTGGGGGTCAGTGGAGCCCTAACAACAATGTCCTCTAAACTTGATGTATTTTTTTTACCTAATTAGGAGATAAAATTAATAATCAGTAACTGTTTATATACAATACTTGACTGTACATGTTAAGTACCATCGAGTCAGCTCCAATTCACATAGCCCCTCTGTACAACAGAATGAAATGCTGTCCTGTCCTGTGCCATCCGCAATCCAGAGCACTGTTGCAGCCACTGTGTCAGTCCATCTTGTAGAACACCCTTCTCTTTTCACTGCCTCTCTGGTTGACCATGCAGGGACTGTGACTCCTGAAAACAACGAACACAGGAGACTAAGTCTCCCTATCCTTGCCTCTAGGGAACACTCTGGCTGTATTCCTTCCAGGTATTTGTTCTTTTGGCAGACTATCATAATTTCAGTATTCTTCATCAACACCAAAATATCAAACATACCAATTCTATCTACCCTGTTCAACGTTCAATTTCACATACCGATATCCAAGGATGACTCCATGTGAACCACCCAACTCTGAGAGCTGCTGACAGCCTTCCATGTTTCCTCTGTTTGTATCCACTAGACGCTGCATCCACAAACCTGGGACCTTCCTATATCCTGTTTCACCCTCAGCATCACTGGCCTGTAGCTATGTGAGTCTGAAGAGGCCTCTCGCTAATATAGGATATACGGACTTAAGTTGGGCTAACTTAGGATACTTTCTTGATATCAGCTTATTGCTTTATATGAAGCTCTTTATTGTACATATGTGAAAATCACTGGGTTTTATTTCTCTAGACAATCCATTCTGGCACAAACCTGAACTTAATATATGAGCAAATGATGGTCCATTCCACACTCAGCCCCTGGCCTAGTTTTAGCTGCTGGTTTTGAGCTTCTCCATCATCTCTCCCCACAGACGTAGTCAATTTGATTTCTGTGTATTCCATGTAGAGAAGTCCATATGCACCACTGCCATTTGTGTTATTGAAAAAAGGTGCCTGCTATGAAGAAGTCATTAGTCATGATGAATTCTATCATGTGAGCTCCAGCTTTATTTCTATCAAAACCATATTTTACAACCACCGTCCTTTCCCTTTGTCTCCACAATTTGCATTTCATTCACCAATAATCATGAGTTCATCTCAATTGCAGTTTCAAGAATGTACAAGCTGGTTATATGAAAATAAACAAGTGACTAACCTTACTGGTTTAATTAGCTGAAAATGGATGAATCTTATAAGTGTGCTTACTACTCATATAATCATTGACAAAATATGTGTATTTTATTCAGTTTGTGAAACAATTTGTGTGTGTTTGTGTGAATCCAACGTTTAGCATTTTCATATTTATTGAAATTATGAAAAAGTTTTACTGGCCAACATAATAAATGTTTGAGTGATCCATTTTTTCATGGGGGAAACATTAATATGTTGTGGTGGGATAGGAATGTGGATTTCTACACATGTCGTCTGGGACAGCCTTCAGAGGGTGAATCAACCAGTTTCTCTACTAGGAAACATTATTTTTTTTCTTCAGTATTACATAGATTCCATTTCAGTATTGAAAAAGCAAAATACAATTCTCACATTTTTTTAATGGGGAGCTTTTGTGGATTAAAATGTGATGAATCTGAAATTAGACTATACTTTATTTGATATTAATAGAAGCATTAAAACAGAATATGAATTTTCAAGTCACAGTTTTCCAGATATTTACCAGAAGTGTGTGATCATCCACTCATTCATTTATTCTACATTTTGTTCTGTACCTTCCATGCCACAACTACTACTTTAAGCATAGAAAGGTTAATAATAATATAAATATTTTTCCCTGCGAGAGCTCACAATTTGGGGAGAAGGTATACATTAACTTAATTATAAACAGCTGTAAGACAAAAATGAGATAACAAAGGAAGCCAAGAATTTTTTTAAAATTAAGAAATAATTTATAACAAATTTTAAGTGGTAAATAGGCTTCTGTGAAACTGTAGCACTCTAGAGGGCAATGATATTGTCTGCCAAGGATAGTAGAAGGCTATACGTTTCTCAATGTTTTCTCTCATATCAAAGCACTTCACTATTATTAAGATCAAATAATATATTAGCACAAATAAAAAACTAAATTTAGTATACATATTTAAGAATTTAAAAATACTTTAAAGTCATACATTTAAATTCCCTGGCAGATAAAGGGCAAAAAAAAAAAAAAGTAAAAGACAGGTGACCGAGCGTGTGATAGATAATACTTGGGGGAAACAGCCTGTCAATTTGTAGATGCCCTTGAATGCTCACTCTTATGTTTTTGCCGTAAGCAATAATAAGGAGACTCTATTTTTTACTCTTTCTATCAAAACAAGACAGATTTTCTATGTTATAATTCCCAGTGCCTAACAATTTCATTACTTGAGTTATAGTAGATAAGTCATTCTTTTAATTATAGGATAAACTGTGCTACTTACAATAGTTAAGGGACTACATTAATCACTCATTGACATTTGCATATTTATGTAGCACACATAAGCCTTATAAGGAAAAACAGTTGTTGTTTTTTTCTGACAGCATTTGCTAACTGAATTATTTTAAATAAAGTGATTTTAATAATAGCTTGTACCTGGGTCTAGCATCGTAACACATTGGTGGTTACAAGTAATATGTCAACACCAAGGTTAATTGCAAGACTTACTGTCTTAGAGACATGGAGTAGATTTTCAGGAGAAAAGTATCATTGGTGCATCAAGTCAAGTATTATCAGAGGCTACTTCAAATGCCCTCTGACAATCTATCTTTGCATTAAAACAAATAACAAACCTGTTGCCATTCAGCTGATCCCTATGCAAAGGATCCTTATCGGAAATGCTATAGGGCAGACATACTCCAACCTCTCTGAAATGGCCAAAACCACTCTTCCTACCGATAATCAATATCCACACTACACTCCTGACTATTCAATAACATTTAACTGTCAGATAAATGCTTTAGAATTTATTTTTTTCCATCACATAAATTGTGTGCACAGCACGTGCATAGTTGTGTTGTGTATTGCTATTTTGTTTTGCATTCTAACGATAGTCCAGTAGCTAAGCTTTCAGACTCAAGGTTGTCATTAAATATTGCATTGTCAATTTCATCTTATGTGTAAATAATTTGACAGCAAATCTATGTTTTATTTTAGAGCTTTCTGACCTTTTTCTTCTATGTGGTCCATAAATATTGCCAAGATTTTTCTCAAGGTTTAGATTTTCTATTTTCTCTTGATTCATCCAAAGAAAATGACTTCCATGTGTGGTGCGGTGGTTGTTGGAAAAGGCAATCTCAGCACTTCAAATGTAGTTGTGGAGACAAAAAAAAAATAGTAATGAAAAAATTCTAGAGCCAAAATGAATGTAGCTTCAAGCAATTGGATGTCAATATACAACTTCAGTGACAGCTCCTTCTATGGAAGCCAGAATATTAACATGTATGTAAGTATGGATTTCCATTATTGACTACGATAATATATTGTTAAATTTGTTTTGATATAGTGCTTCTTGTATGATAATCACTTTACTAGCACATAACTAGTTACCTCATATAATAAGCATCTCATTTAAAAAATTATTTTATTGGGGGCTTGTCACAGTAAATACATACATTCTTATCACAGTCCATACATACATCCATTGTGTCAAGCACATATGTACATTTGTTGCCCTCATCATTCTCAAAACATTTGCTTTCTACTTTAGCCCTTAATATCAGTTGCTCGTTTTCCCCCTCCCTCCCCACTGCCCCCTCCCTCATGAACCCTTCATAATTCATAAATTATTATAGTTTTGTTATAAGTTACACTGTTTGGCGTCTCACTCTGCCCTCTTCTCTGCTGTCCATCCCCTTTTTATACAAAAATTGATGCCAGGGGGCAGGGGACAAGGTGGGAATAGGGATAGGAGGGCAATGCTGGGCGAGGTGGGGGAGCAAACCAAAATTTTAAATGGAGAGATTTTAAAATTTCCATTTGATCACATATTTATTGATTGCCAGCACCAGAATTAGAACCCAGGCATCCTGACTTCAAAGGACCTTTGTTCTGGTTAAATATACTTTGGAGACAATGAATCATAGTACCAGTAAGAATTTATTAAAAAGATTATTATACAGGTAGCATTATGGGACTCTGGTGGGGAAAATGCCCTTGAGAAAGTGCCAACAAATGTGCAAACTTACTGCAGCAGTAGCAGCGAGGAGATCAATCCAAATTTCCTTCCTCTTCGCAACGGTGATCTGCTCAAGTTTGCAAACAGAAATTGCCTCCTCACACTGACATCAGCACTAGCACCTGTGCCCTCTGTGCGGTGGGAAGAGGGCTTTCGGGGCATCTATTCTCAAAAGCCAATGTGCTTGCTACCATCCCAACTGCTAAGTAGAGAGGCCATGCATCTTGACTTGTTCCTTTCCAAATCCTGTGCTTACATAGTTTACTGAGCTATAAGAAGGGCAGTTGTTGTTTGTTTTTTGTGAAGGCAGAAAGCAGGATTTATGAGGCCTGCTATTCTCCAAAGACTAGAAGAATATTCATAAAATGCTGGACTGCTGTTACATATGAAAAAAAATTAACATTTAAATTCAAGAACTGAAGTTTGTTTGTTTGTTTTTTAAATCACTTTATTAGGGGCTTATGCAACTCATCACAATCCTTACATACATCAATTGTGTCAAGCACATTTGTACATTCATTGCCCTCATCATTCTCAAAACATTTGCTCTCCACTTAAGCCTGTGGCATCAGCTCCTCATATTTCCCCTCTCTACCCACTCCCACCTCCCTCATGAACCCTTGATAATTTATTATTTTGTCAAAGCTTGCCCTATCCGATGTCTCCCTTCACCCACTTTTCTATTGTCCATCCCCTAGGGAAGAGGTCACATGTAGATCCTTGTAATCAGTTCCCCATTTCCAACTCACCCTCCCTCCCACTACCTTTCCAGTATCGCCACTCACACCACTGGTCCTGAAGGGATCATCCATCCTGGATTCCCTGTGTTTCCATTTCCTATCTGGAACAGTGTACATCTTCTGGTCTAGCCAGACTTGTAAGATAGAACTGGGATCATGATAGTGAGTGGTGGTTGGGAAGCATTTAGGAACTAGAGGAAAGTTGTAGTTTTCATCGTTGCTACATCGCACCCTGACTGGCTCGTCTCCTCCCCGAAACCCTTCTGTAAGGGGATATTCCATGGCCTACAAATGGTCTTTGGGTCTCCACTCCACACTCCCATCCCTCATTCACTATGGTAAGATTTTTTGTTCTGATGATGCCTGATACCTGATCCCTTAGACACCTCATGATCGCACAAGCTGGTGTGTTTCTTCCATGTGGGCTTTGTTGCTTCTGAGCTAGATGGCCACTTGTTTACCTTCAAACCTTTAAGACCCCAGATGCTATACCTTTTGATAGCTGGGTACCATCAGCTTTCTTCACCACATTTGCTTATGCACCCATATGTCTTCAGCGATCACATCAGGGAGGTGAGCACAGAATGATATGATTTTCTGTTCTTTGATGCCTGATAACTGATCCCTTTGGCCTCTCATGGTCACACAGGCTGGTGTGCTTCTTCCATGTGGGCTTTGTTGCTTCTGCGCTATATGGCTGCTTGTTTACCTTCAAGCCTTTAAGACCCCAGAGGCTATATCTTTTGATAGCCAGGCACCATCAGCTTTCTTCACCACATTTGCTTATTCATCTGCTTTGTCTTCAGCGGTTGTGTCGGGAAGGTGAGCATCATAGAATGCCAATTTAATAGAAAAAAGTATTCTTGCATTGAGGGAGTACTTGAGTGGATGCCCAATATCCATCTGCTACCTTAATACTAAACCTATAAATATATGCACGTAGATCTATTTCCCCATCCATATATATAAATATATTTGCATGTGTACATGTCTTTATCTAGACCTCTATAAATGCCCTTTGCCTCCCAGCTCTTACCTCTATTTCCCTTGATTTTCCTCCTGTTCCACTATCATGCTCGGTCCCCACCAGGGTTTCCGCAATTTCTCTTGGTTACATTACCCTTGATCATGCCCTAGCAGACCTCCCAAACCTTCCTCACTACAGATTTGGATCACTTGTTGTTCCCTTGTCCCTGGGTTTGTTAACACCACTACCTTTCCCACAACCTCCCACTCTCCAATGTGGAACTGTCAATCCCATTGTTTTCTCCTCCAAATTGTTCACCCAGCCTATCTTATTTAGATAGACCTGCAGATATAACATGCACAAAAACAAGACAAACAAAACCAAGCAACAATATACAACAAAACAACAAACCAATGACAAAAAAAACAAAACAAAACACAACAAGAAAGAAAAGCTTGTAGTTAGTTCAAGGATTGTTTGTTGGTCTTTTGGAATGTTTTCCACTCCAGTCTGTTGGAGCACAAAGCCCTGGCCCCCAAATCCACCTTCAGCATTCCCAGGGTCGCTGCTGCTCCATTCCCTTGCTGTTCTGTTGCATCCCCTTAGTGCCTTGCCTCGGTGTGGCGGGATCAGATCAGGCACAATTCCCACACTGTGTCTCTGGTGCTGTCCCCCACAGGGCCATGGGTCAGTGAGGGGTGTCAGGTCTCATAGTGTGGTCCTCTCTGTGGACTGGCTGCTCTAATTGGGAACATCATCCTCAAGGCCCAGTGGGTCAGGATGTGCTCCACTCTCTCCTCCTCCCCTTTCTTCCACTCTTGTGTGCTCCAATCAGATATGTCCATCTCCTGGAGCTGCAGATTCAATGCTGTCCTTTGAAATAAATTCTGCTGGGGAGAGGGGCAGCTCTCCACATAGTAATTGGGACTGGGGCCAGCCCCCCTCAAGTTTGTTTTTGGAATAACTGCAACATTCTATTTTTACTTTTGAATGTCCATGTTTATAGTTACTGTATCCACTGATTATTTTGATGCTATCTTCTATTTCATATTTAGTACACAGTACATATTAAGAGAACATATTATGTAACAGAATCTCAAAAGTTGTGCTTATGAATTGAGATAATGTTATATAATAGCACACTGATATCTAATGAGTAGATCAATCCACAAAAATTATTTCAAAGCACTAAATTATTATATTACTTTACTACATGCAGTTAATCATGGTAAAAAAGATAATAAAAACCTTCCTATGCCCCATACAAAAACCTGTGTGTATATAAAATTTTATGGCCCCAAACCTACCTGGTCATATGACACTTGATTATACAGTTTAAGAAACAGAAACCAAGAATATTCCATCATTCATTTCTTTTAATTATTATTTCTATGCATTTCCATAAGTTTCAATTCATGATTTGGCTGGCATCGGAGATTTGATTTTTACCATGGTGATGAAGACCTTTATCTCTGGAGGAGACTCAGAGCACAGCCACCTGACCCACTGGAGCTGAGCGGAGCTTTCCTAGTGAGCCTTTTTCCCACTAGGCAAGCAAGAACGGACTTGCAGATTTGACAAATAAGTTAAGAGATAAGGTGATAAGGTTGTTTAGTAAAAAGGTTGAAATACCTTTGAAAAAAATTCTTTCTTTTTTTTTGTGGGGGGTAGGTAGCCCTTCATATGTGCCTCACTTTTCATCGATATTTTATCAACTGGGATATCCTGAAAGCAATCAGGAGAAATTTCTTCTGCATAGACTAACCCAAAGCCAAGTGTTGTGATGGTCAATAGTGGCTCAGTAGTAAAAATCCCACATCCCACGAGAGACACCAGCATTTGATTCATAATCGCTGTATACTATATGCAGTCACCACATATTTATTAGTGGAAGTTTCAATTTTGCAATGATGCTGAATAGAATTCAGTGGAGCTTCCAGAATAAAAAAAATCTAGGCAAAAACCCTAGATTTTACGACCAAAAAAATCAATGAAAACCAATGAATTGCAATGTTCTAATCTCTACTCAGATATATACTTGTGATGTATTGCATTCTTTTGTGCCGACTCAAAGACAGTTGCCCACTGAGAGGAATTGCTCTTAGTGAGTGACTAGTTTAGATCACAGTTTACAGTGGTGTGCAAGCAACATGCTTAGGACCTAGAATAATTTTATCAGGATTAGATCATTTCTTTCAAGCTTTATTAGGAACTAATTAGAAAAACAATGAATTTAGAAGAAAAGTAAGTGAATTTTTAGAATCTTTATAAAATATTGCAGTTTTGGTAACTGAGAATGAGGCACAGTCAGTCCTTTGTCTGGAGTTGCTCCTCATACACCATTTTTCCTGTGTCAATGGTGCTCAGTACAGAAGGCAGGTGGGCATCAAAGCAAAGTTCATACCTGCAATTAATCTCACTGCAAATAGTGTGCCTCAGTTGAAAGACTACAGGGCACGAAGGACATGACTTTAAAAGTAAAGAACATGGGTGCATTAAAGGTTTTATAACCTAAGTCCTTTTTAAAATACAGCAAAATCATAGCACATAGCTATTGCTTCCAATTTTAGCTTCATGTTATCATTGGCATATTGCCAGACCTGTGGATATTAACAGAATGATGGCCTACAAACAAATCACACAGAGGATGGATCACTGAATCGAAGAACTAAATAAAACTGGGGTTCCTCCTTCTGCTTTTTATTTGCAGGAACAAAGCAGAAATGACGGATCATAGATCTTCATTGAAGATTCACATGTGAAATAAATACTCTTGAACATGAATGGTGACTATTGTCAACAACCTCCATAGCTCATGAACAAAATGTTTCTCTAAGGGAGACTATTTTTCTAAATCTGTTTTAATGAACACGGAACAGTCTTTTAAAAATAACCTCAGGAAGGGCAATTCAGTGTTTTCAGTGTGGTGTGCAATCAGAAAAACTAGCAGATCATTTGCCTCTCTGTTCTGAAGCAAACAGAGGGCAGAATTGCCCAGAGTGCTGACAGACCTTTGTCTACTGTGGCCTGCTGATCTTCAGAGTGGGTTCAAATGCTATGGGTTAAACCAAGAAATTAATGTCAAAAAATAAACACAAACTTGGAATAGTCTTCAATAAGCTAGAATAGATGAGGCTATTAGGCTTCATTTTTCTAGTACTTAAGTTTACTGTGGCTCCTTATAAGGGTGGGAATCTGAATGCTAGGATAGCAAATGTCCCCAGAAAAATCAAGCGTTGCATGTGTAATGTTGCATAGTAAGTCCAAGGCCACTCTAGGTCTCATTAATAAAGGCTTAATGGTTAAAAAAAAAATGTTTAAGAAGGAAAAAGTGCCCATGAAGCACAGATTCCATGATCCTAAATTATTTCTCAGACTAGCAGGCTTGTCGCATTTGACATCTTATGAAAGCAGCCAAGGTGGAAAGCAAAATAGGTCTTGCAGGGAGCTTTGCCATTAGCCTCTTGGAAATCACGGGGGACAGCAGGAGCTAGTGAGCAGGGCTGGGGAAGTGCGAATTAAGATAACACTTCTGCAATAAGTCTTTGTGATGAACGTCTCATTCTCCATAAATGCACTTTATACTCAGGAGGCACACCTTTATCCCTGGAGCAGCAAATGTGGCAGCAGTCAGACAGAGCTCAGGAAAGGGAAGCCCCAGGGGTGCTGGCATGCACAGTCTTTCCCCATAGCTCTCATTGCCCTATGTTGGCTTTCACTCTGGCGAAGTACAACATGATGGAAAAAAATCGGGAAGAAACAAAGGTGCCTTTGCCAATGTTACATCTTGCTTTGACAAGGCATGTGCTTTCTGAGGGGAATCCACTACAAATGGGATCAGGTCATTCATTTATGCTGTGTTCATATATAATTTTAAGATACAGCCTCCACTGAGATTGCACTTTTCTAAGCGTGGGCATTTGTAGGATTGAGGGAGAAACGTTCTTGCACAACTAATCACGAAAGGCTTTCTTTACTTTCTGAAATGCCCTTGTTGCAAATAGTGGGTATCGTGATTAAATTTACACTCTAATAAGAGCAACCTTTAACTTATGGATGGAAAAGCTCCAAAGAGCAAATCCAAAACTCTGGCTAAAGTATTACATTTTCTTTGTGATTATGCTAAAAGAGTCCTGCTTGCTCATTTTGTTACAAACTATAGGATATGTCAATGTCTTCTTTAGAATAAGAACCCCATTACAGAATCTTAACCATACTTCAGACAATTCTAATATTCTAAACAGCTATACTTCATCTAATTGCCTCTAACATACATTTCTCCTGGGGTTTCAAGCTAAACTTTAAGAATACACACTTAATTGATTAGTATGTCCTGGTCAATTCTGAAAAAAAACCTTAAATATAATTTCCTAAATATTATACCTTAAAAGTCATTCAATAATTGCTGGGTGGGAGGGGTAAAATGAGGAGCTGATACCAAGGGCTCAAGTAGAAAGCAAATGTTTTGAGAATGATGATGGAAACAAATGTACAAATGTGCTTGATACAATGGATAGATGTATGGATTATGATAAAAGTTGTATGAGCCCCCAATAAAATGATTTTTTTAAAAAGTCAATCAATAACTATATTGCCACTTATATGGATTGGTTTTCAATGTAATACCTCATCGTAACAGAATCTTCTTTACTTTCTAATTTAAAAAGCTGAGTTTTAATTTATATTTGCTTCATAATAAAAAGTTAAACATCCAGTATTAATCTTTGTATACCCATGTTATGCATTTAAGATTTATCTTGAAAAAAAATCAAGATTAGTAATTGGGCTCATTATTATAATTACCACTTAATAAAAATAATAATAATATTTCAGTTAATTTTCATTTTATACAGTTAAATGTGGTACTATGAAAAATATTAAAGATTTTCAAACAGAAGATGTAAAAACGATATGTATACAGATAAAAATAAAGTTCTAAAAGCACGCTATTAGTTGACATGGCATTAGAAGAGGGTAAGATTTCAAAGTGCTGTTTATTGGACCTTTTCTGTCTCTTGTCTGTCAGTTTGTTTTACTGTGACGGCCTGCATGTGCCAGTAATGCTACAAGGGACACAACTCCTACTCAAAATGCAGCAGGGTTGCAGGTGGTGAACAGGTTACATGGAGCTGCCAAGCTAAGACAAACGAGGAGGAAGGACATGACATCTATTTGCAAAACAATTGTCTCATGAAATCTTATCAAAAGTCACATAACATTGTCTAATATGTGCTAGAAGATGAGTCCCTGAATCTGGAAAATACACAAAGCGGGGATGATCTGTCTCCCCCAAGTAGAGTTGACCTCAGGCACATGGGTGGAGGAAAGCTTTCCAAAGCTTCCATTGCTAATGCGACACAACTCAAAATGGGAAGAAAGAGCCACAAATGTGCATTAATACCAGGAACATGGAGTTCATGAAGCATAAATCCAGGAAAATTGGAAGTTGTCAAAAATAAAATGGGACGCATAAATCAATATCCTAGGCATTATTAAGTTGAAATGAACAGGTATTCAACATTTTGAATCAAACACACTATACCTCAAATGACAAATTGAAGAGGAAAGACATCATATTCATCATGGAAAAGGTCATTTCCAAATCTATCTTAAAGCAAAATACAACTAGTGCTAAGGCAAAAACAATAAGCCTACAAGAAAAGCAAAAACAAAACCCTCCGGCCACGAAGTCGATGCCGAGCCAGTGACACGGGGTCAGGGGAGAACCGCACCTGTAGCTTCAAGAACCCCCAACTTGCTTTTGTCAAATCAGTATTATTGGCACTTCATCCACCTATCATACAGCTCAATAGGTCCATCTATCAGGAGTTGTACAATCGTTACCACAATAATTTTAGAACATTTTTCCCCTGTTCTCATTGTTATTCATGTAATTGTTTTTCAATTTTGACAAAAATATACAAAACAAAACATTCACCAATCTAACAATTTCTACTTGTATAATTTAATGCCATCGATTATACTCTTTGTGATGTAAAACCATAATAGGTATCCCTCCCCCAAATTGCCCCATCACCATTAAAATGAACTCAACGCCCCCTTAAGCAAAAACTCTTACTCCTTAACCCCCTGTAACCTTAGGTCAAGTTTGGTCTCTTTTGTTTCAGTAGTGTTCTTAATATAATGTTCACATATCATACACTGCCATAGTTAAAACGCTTCAAAAATAGCTTATATAAACACCATCAGCTCTAATGCTCCCTCCCCACTCCCTCATCCATGGATAGCTCCCCAAGCTCCCTCCTTGTCACTTTCCCCTACCTTCTCCATAAACCACTGCATCTGTTGTTGTCCTAAGCAGCCTTTGCTTCTGTGCTTCACAAACTGGGAGACCTAACAGAAACAATTAAAGAAATGAAACAGAAAGAAGTAAACAATGATAATATAAAGATTCAGAAAGAATAACACCAACAATATTTAAAAAGCCAGGAAAAAATTCATTCTTGGAACAATTGAGAAATATTTGAGCATAGAGCAAATTCAGGTTAGGTAAAAAGAGAGGTCAACTGACCAAGTATCATATTATACCATGGTTCAATTAAGATTACAATCATCTCTGTCTGATAGTAAAACTGTTTGCTTCCCTCACCTGCCACTAGAAGGGATCTGCCAGAGGCTCAGCTCGATCAGACTGTCAGCAGATGGATTTTGGGTTTTCACCATCACCCATAGACTCCTACAAATTGGGTGTTTGCAATTTAAGCTCGGATACTGTCCCCTTCATCTAATTTGAATTTTTACTGTCCTTTTTGCTGAAAGCAAAGAGTTTCAGAGACATGTCTGCCTGTATTTTATTATCTATACAGTGGCATTCAATGTGATGTGTATCATAACAAATGATATCTAACACTGTGAAGAATGGGAATTTCACAACATTCCACTGTGCTTCTGAAGACCTGGTACATAGACCAAGAACCAGTCTTTCAAAGAGGAGCAGGATGCTGTATGGCTTAAGGTCAGGAGAGATGCAGACCAGCGGGCACACTCACATTATACTCATCTGCCAGGATGAAGGCAAATATTCTGAGAAGCTGGAGAATATGGAGAATACATCTGAATTGGAAAAAACTAATTAACCACCTGTGGTGCGCAGAGGGCACAGTCTTGCTCCCTGAAAACGGAGGACCTGAAGGGCTCGCTGATGAAGGTCAGTGATGTTAATACAACTTTCACCTCAACAGAAAGAAGGAAAAATCCCCACAGTTGGCGGTGTCAAATATTTCATTGTAATTGTATCCACCAGTAATGCCCACGGAAGCAGCAGTAAAGAAATCAACAATGTGTTGTATTGTATCACCTTTGAAATGTTTCTTTAAAGTCTTACAAAGCAAAGATGTCATTATGAACATTAAGGTGAGTCTGACTTAAGGCCTGGGAATTTTCGATAGTCTTATGTGCATGAGAAAGCTGAAAATAAATATGGAAAACAGAAGAATATTTGATACCTTTGAATTAAAATGTTGGAGAAGATTATTTAATGTATAATGTGAATTGCCACAAGAAAACCCACTTGGCTGAAGGACAGCAAGAATGCTTCTAAGTCTCAGGATGGCACGACTTTGTGTCAATGTAGTGTGCACATGTCAGCAGGCAGGACCGGACCCTGGAAAAGTACCAGGTCAAGTAGAGGGTTGGTGAAAAATTAGAAGACCTTCAACAAGATGGACTAATATAGGGAATGCAACTAAGAGCTCAGTGGACGTGATTATAAGGATGCTGCAGGACCTGGTGGTGTAGTTGCCACTGACGGGCTGCGATCTGCAGGGTCAGCAGTTTAAAGCCAGCAGCAGCTCGGTGGCAGAAAATCTGGGCTTTCTCCTTCTGTAAACAGATCAAGTCTCTGCCGCCTACAGGGGGTCGATGGCAGTAAGTGAACATGATGCCGCTGTGTTTAGTTCTGCCTTGAAAGGGGTTGCCAGGAGTTGGAGCCGAGGACAATGTCTCCCTAAGTGGCATCTGGTCTTTGGCCAGCCCCTTAACTCTTTAACTAGCTTTGTATTCTTTAAACTCTAAATTAATTCCTAATACTAACTTTTGGTTTGAAAATATGCAGCCTAAGTATCAAAGGAGAAGATATTCGAGTTTTAAAAGTATAAAATGTTGTTTATGTGTAACAAATTAATGTCATTACTACTGAGTAAAATTTTAAAACAATTTCTTTAATGTATAATTTTCATCTATTATAAAAAAGATGATAAGACTGGTTCATCTTTCTTTTTACATTTGTAGAATTGTAATTGATAGATATTTTTCTTTTGCTGTGTGGACCATTAATGAGTATATCGGAAGGCAGATGACATATGCTGAAATTAGACCCTAAATTTCACGTTAGGGATTACAAGGTAGAGTTAGAATCAGAAATTTGTAGAAAGGAGTATTATCAACAGGAAAGGGGGAAAATCAGTGAGAACCAAGATTTTATTAACGTCTGTGAGCAGGGAGGCTTCCTAGAACTCTGCAGGTGTACATGAGCAGAATGATTAAGGAAGGGCAATCTGAAGAAACATGAGTGCATATCATAATCAAAGAGTAAAATTATAGCATAGAGTTTTCATTCCATAGTACCACAAAGAGCTTGGTATAATTATAGTAAATCATCGTAAATTCATTAAGATTTAAAAGTCCACTTAAACTGTTGCTCCTCTTACGTAGTTTTCGTGCGGTAATGTAATCATTTAAGAGGTAATGGCCATTGCCCTTTGCAGCTTTGCAAAATTGCTGGAACACTGCTGCGATGTGAATGATGAGAAACAGACTTTTGGGAAGTTCTTTCCTTTCTTCCTACCATTGGCTAGTCCTTTGATCTCACCGCTGTGTTTAGTTGTCACTGAAGGTTTACCAGTGAATTCGGAGTGCTTGTCACGGGCTCTGTTTCCTAGCCTCTACTCATTTTGATTGCTATCGAGACTATATACTGAAAAACCGACACCGACTGAATAATTTCTATATTTATAACTTAGCATTGATTACATTTTTGGAATTAGGCAATTATTCTTACCCTCCTTTATTGAGTTGTTGTAAAAACTTCATTAATATAAACTCTTTGTCTGCTAACATTCCTTTCTAAGCTTTTAACTTACTATTGTCAATTAGATCGTACATACAAATACAAAAACTCACTGACATCCAGTTCATTCCAAATCATAATAACACTTCAGAAAGGGAAAATATGCCCCTATGGGTTTCCAAGGCTGTAATTTTCTACAGGATCTCCCAGGGAGCAACTAGTGGTTTTGAACTGATGACCTTGTGGTTAATAGTCCAACATGCATGCCACCAGTGAGATCTCTTTCCTAGATGATTGTTGAAAGAGCAAAATCCTCAAGGAAAACTTTTCTTAATAGTTAGACCAAACTGTCAGTTTTAAGAAGATTTGGAATGATAATTTTGGTTTACGGTTTAAAGATTTTCTATCAAAAAGCTCTTCAAGTTCCATGGCTCCAGAAAGTCTGGAGTAGACAAGAATTTGAAATTCTGTTCCACGTGGTCCCCTTTGGCTCAGGAGTCTTCTGTGGAACATTTAATCAGAATGGCCAGTAAGGCAGCTAAGCAGCATTTGGTTCTTTTGATCTCATGACAGAGAAAAAAGGTGGAAATTTGCCTCACATTCAATACGCTGCTGCTATTCTTGATTCCACTTGCTCTGTTGCTCCAGGTGAAGCTAGACTAACTTTCGTGTCCTGTATAGCCCCTTCCAAGCATTTAAAACCACTCACAACAAACTTGGAGATAGAGCAGAAGCATTAAATATATGATTAGACCAATTTATTTAGATGTGCCCTTAACTCTGAACCTAAATCTCCATAAATGAAACGAGACCATGTGAGGTATTTGGTGGTTGTACATAAGCAGCCTCAGCACTGCTGTTTTGTTCTGTCATCCTGTAAATATATCTACCATACAGCTTTTGCACCAAAATTTTATAGATGTGCATCATTTAATAGTCAGCTGTGCAGCCCTACAATTAATTAATCAATTTGATTTTCCTATCACCATGAATTCTCTCTCTTCTTGCCTAATAATAAACTTCAGTCTCTATTCATTTTCCTTTTTCTTGTATTTTTATATAAGTGAGGTCCTACATCATTTGTCCTTTTGTGATTACTTTACTTCATGCAGCATGTCATCAATTTCCACTCTTACTGTATAAAAACTCAATTTTCCTGGCTGAGTAGTGTTTCAGTGTATGCACCTACCACATTTACTCGAAGCAATCATCTGTAATGGACATTTCCATTGTTTCTACCTTTGGCTTCTGGGAATAGTCAAGCATGGAGCACTGGTACACATGTTTCTTTTTCAGCCTTGGCTTTCAAGACTTTGGGGTAGATACCTAGAAGTGGAATTGCTGTCATATGGTCAAGGTTCATTATGAGTTAAAATGGACTCAATAGCCATAGCGGTAGAGTTGTTTGCAATCATGCACTGCCATCTGCTTTTATTTCATGCACAACGGTAAACCAGTACTCGGTTAGGCACCTCTATTGGACATACGAGGGAATTCAAGCTGTGGGAGCTTATATGGTCTATACAAGTCAATGCAGTTAATGAGAGCCAACATGAAATAACATTAAATTATTTCACTCCAATATATATTTTTGATAGAGGGTGCTGAAACTGAGCATTAATTTGTTCCTGCAATGAAACTATTATTTTAGAAGTTTCAATCAGCACTTATGAAGCATTTTTATCTGTTGCTACTACATGAGGGAACATACAGAAACAAACTTTGAAAAGCTAAAATTACCCAGCTTCTAACAACACAAGGATTTGTAGTAAAATATTCCTGTCTCAGAAGCCCTGGACTGATAACTAAATTTGGATTCTATAAATTTATACAAGGTATTTTGTGTTTTGTACTAGTACATGGTATGTTTATTTTATATTAAAGTTATTTTATAGTTATAATAACCAGTGTGTTTAGAAGTTAGGATTTCATATCTGGTTATTCTTTTTTTCTGGTAGTGTGTGTGTTCAGAAATCTTAGGAGATCTCAAGAGGGGAAATAAAGAAAACCAAACCGTTCTTAAAGTGCACCCGGCCTTTCAAGTAACAAGTATCTCCCTTCCCGGACTTACAAAGACTGGATCGGAATACGACTAGTTCAGAAATCTAGAGTGAATTGTTCTAAGAGATGAAAGCTTCAACTGAAAGTTTATATTATCTCAGATGAAATGTAGAATAATGAGAGCATCTCTCAGACATCCCTGTTATTTGTTTGTCTTCCACCCTCTGCTTGTCTACTTTGAAAGTCCTATGGGGGAGAAACTAGAATTGTCCTGCCAAGGAGATTGCCTAAATAAAGATGGCTTTCATGGTAAACATACTGCCTTTGGTCTTTATTTATAATCAAAAGGAATTACCTTAAACTGTCAAATCAAGCTTAAAAGGCCACTATAACAATGTTCTATCTGATTGTAACCTGAAGGAAGTGCTGGAACCAAATACATAAACAATCAGGAAACTGAAATGGAATAGAACTGTCAAGGTGCGGGTGAGGACTCAGATTTCTTGATAATATGGCTGTAAAATAATAATGGCTTTTTAAAAAAGGGCTGTCTGATCCAAAATATCATTTTATGACTTATTTGTCACATCAGTAATCAATGGAGATATAGCTTAGGACAGGGCTTGATTGACTATCTAGACAGGTAATTGATTCATTTTTATGGAAATTTTGCTCATTTTAAATGTCATCCACACTATCCTGATTTTTTACTTGAACATTTTCTTAAATGACAGTGTAGTATTAGATTTTTTTTCTTGGCTTATACTTCATGGCTTTGCTTTTTCACTCAGTCTACGTAACCTTCATGTCTGAACAAAGTTATTAGAATCTTTTCATTCATCTCTGTTCATTAAGTAGTGCAGTCGATCTCATTTTTCTTTGTAAACAGCGGGGTTATTTTGTTTTGTTGTTTTTAAGTTGTGATGACTTTTTGAGACTGTGTTATTAAACAACATTACTGTGCTTTCTTCGCTTTGACAAGATTATCAAACAGTGGTTTATAGAAATGTCAAAGAAGAAAATATACTGCAGCAGAGTGGGAAAAAAAGTTTTATTGAGAAATAATGCAACTCCTGCTGGGCAGTAGTAAATAAAACACCGAGCTTTCCACTGCGCAAGCAAGGAGAAGGCTATATGTACATGAAGACAAAGAGGAAGCAAAGGGGGCTAATGAATGACGAGCTTCAGCTTGGGGTCTTCTCAAATGGAGGGGTGGGCTACTTGGCTAGGAAGGAGCAAGTTACTGCCTAGGTTAGTGGTGTGAGCTGATTCAATTTTATATGATTATATTTTGTTATATGTAATTATAGTAAATTATACATGATTATAGTCATGGAAACTTTTAAAATTTTTGGTCCCTGAGTAAAAATTGATTATATGTTGACATAGTTTCCCCAAACTGCTTAATTCTTGGATGTGTGTTTCCTGGGAAGGCATGTTGAGCCAGTATTCTTAGATCTAACACGAGTACCGTCACTGTGAAACTTCGGTTTATTTTATTTTCTTTTACTCAAGTCTCAAATCACGGTTGCTGACTTTTCTTTTCCAAGGAGTTTGTCTGTCTTCTTAAGTAGCTTTGATTAATAAAAGTAATTTATTCCTCTTTCCCAGCTGCTAGGTCTCATCTTCAAGGTGAGTAGGTTTTATGGAGAGCATTTTAATGACTAGTCCACATTCCATGAGGATTTCTCCGTCAGAACAGAATTGTAGAGGTTAATATAAAATATATCTAAGGCGAGCCAAGGAAAATTATTAAACAACAATATCACTGGTGAAATTCTATGAAAACAACATGCTTTTTATTTATTTATATATTGTGTGAAGGATTAAATGGTTTTGAAATACAGCAATTCATGAATAAAAATTATTGGACTACAGTAAATAATATTTTATAATTATAGTCATAGAAACAAGGAGGAATATAGTGATTTCAAAACAAAGCAGTATTTTCCCAATACCCATTACTGCAAAAGGAAATCCAATCACTTATAATTTTAGTTAAAGAAGGCATCTTATCATTAAATACATTATGAAATGCATATTGTTAATATAGAGGGTAATATTAGCATAACTCTCAGGAATATAGACACAATAATCAGATTATTCCTTGGGTTGCCATGGGAAGGCCAAGGACCATTACATTTTGGATTATTTGTTTATTTATTTATTTATTTATCTATCTATCTACTTCAGCATTACAACTTCTCTATTGAGCTCATGATGTTCATAAGCACTGCCATGTAGGGAAATGTGTACTTATTTGTTTTATATAGCTACATCACTTTTCTTTGCTAATGAAGCATGACAAAATGAAAAGAAATAGCTGTAAATATCTGTTAATAATCAGAAGGTAGAATTTGCAAAATGTGAATCTAGGAAAACTAGAAGTCATCAAAAATGAAGTGGAACACACAAATATCAATATCTTAGGCATTATCAACTAGTATGGACTAATATTGGTCCTTTTTAAACAAACTATCATGGAATGGAATCCCATTCACCATCAAAAGAACAGTGCAAGATCAATCTTGAAATACAATACTGACTGATAGGATAATATGTAGATGTCTACAAGGAAATCCAATCAATGCAAGTATTATTCAAAATGTATTCACCTACCATTAAACCTAGTGATCAAAAAATTGAAGAATTCCAATATCTTTTTCAGAATCGATTTAATCAAACATACATTTACAATGCACTGGGAACTGCGGGCCCGTGAGAGGCAAAAGTCAGAAACAAAAAGGAAGGCACAGAGTTGGGAGAATAATGATTTGGTGGAAGAAAAAAGCTGGAGCTCCTATGAGAGACTTTGGTAAAACGAGCGAATTCTTGAGTGCAAACGACCTTTTTTCCCCAGCAACACAAATGACCACTGTGCGCACGGACCTTGCCAGAGAGAATACACAAGAAATAAACCGACAACTTCTGCAGGAAGAAACAAGGGGGAAGCCCAATAACAGCAGCAAAAGGAGGCCGCGTGAGGACTGTGGAACAGACCATCAATTGCTCACATGTACATTCCAAGTGAAGGTGAAAAAAATTAAAATAAGTTCACTAGAGCAAAAACACGACCTTTACATCCCACCTAAACTTCTTGAATAGCTTCAGAGCAGATATGTATGACACATGGGACATTAGTAATAGAAGAACATCCGCCATGAAGAAAGCGAAGAGTCATAAGAAAGACAAGTAAGATAGAGAAGAGACCCGGTAACTTGCTCTGGAACCTACAAGACCTAAAGCAAATGGAAGAAGTGATGGTGTGGAAGAGCTGACCAGGAGCGTTCAAAGGATGGCTTGAGAAGACAGTAAAGGATACAGTGAATAGTGAAAAGGTCTAGAAAGAAGGTTCCCAAACTTCTAGGGCCAACCAACTCCTTTTCAGAAAAAGAAATCACTCAATTTTCCCTTAGCAATGAAGCACTTTTAATTCTATAGCCCATGATCCAGGATAAAATGTCGAATCTGCCTTTGCAGTACCTCTTGGATCATTCCAGCACCCTCCAGGGGTGGGATCACCAACTTTGGGGGCACTGACATTGAGTTAGAAAGTCAAAAGGAAAGAACATATTCATTATATCTCTAGATGAAGAAAAATTCGAGGCCTTGAATTTAGTTATTGGAGGATTCTATGGGGAAAATATTGAATGATGTAGGAAGCATCAAAAATCCTAGGAAAACTAAGTTTTGCAAACTATCTTGTGACATGATTTTGAATCAAACATGTATGCACTATCAATTCAACTCATTGGAAATATTACAAACACACTTAAAATCTAAAAAAAAAGACAATGGAAGGAATACACAGTCGCAGTACCAAACAGAACTGGTTGACATTCAACCATTTCAAGAGGTAGCATATGATGAAGAACCAGCAGAAGTGAAGGAAATTCTTTGAACGGCGCTTAAAGCATTAGCAAAAAGAAAGCCTCCAGATGTTGATAGAATACCAATAGAAATGTTTAACAAGCCAGCAAAGCACTGGAAGCCTCCAGGTGTCTATACAAGAAATTTGGAAGAGAGTTATCTGGCCAACATACTGGAAGAAATCTATACGTGTGCCCATTCAAATATCATCAATATTATATTTAACTAAAAATTTGCCAAAGATAATTCATTAAGAGTTTTGGCACTACAGGGATGGGAAACTATAGAACTTCAAGCTTGATTTAGAAGACCAAGTGGTCCAAAGGATATCATTGCTTATGTCAGATAGATTTGGCTGAAAGCAGAGAATACCCAAAAGATATTTATTTGTGTTTTGTTGACTGTGAAGGCATTGGGCTGTGTGGATCATAACAAACATATTTACTTGTGTTTTATTGACTTTTCAAAGGCATTGGGCTGGGTGGATCATAACAAGCCATGGCTAATATTAAGAAGAATGAGAATTCCAGAACACTGCATTGTACTCATTCAGAACTTGTATGTGTACAAAGAGGCAGATGGATACATAGAAGAAGGGAATATTGTATGGTTTAAAGTAAGGGCAGGTGTGTGTCAGGATTTTGTCTTTTCATCAAACTTACTCAATCTGTTTGTAAACAAGTAGTCTGAGAAGATAGACTAGTCCATTCTAATGTTCATCAGGTCATTATGAGTCAGGACTGACTGGGCAGCTCCTAACAACACTTTGTCAGCTTAGCTGAGTCATAATAATCAGTGGTTCACAGTAAATTGTAGTTAACCCCCGTGATGAGATCTGGCATAATGCAATCACCCATATGATAAGATTTAGTACGAGCAATCACTGAAAGAGACTACTATTGAGCTTATGAGCTGCTTACAATATACAGATGGACATACTGACTAATCTCTCCTGTTTTCTGGTGAATCTGAATTATCATTGCAATTCTTTTTCTCTGGAACTAATTTGGACAGTGTCCTGTAAGACAATAATTTTATTGTATCACTCTCTTTAAAAATAAACCCATATAATATACCAATCTAAATATTCCCATCAATATACCAATCAAAACGGACATAAAAGTATAGAACTCATTGTCTTCAGGTCAATTCTAACTCGTACTAATCCTGTAGGACAGAGGAAACTGACCTTCTGGGATCCTGAAACTGTACATCTTTCCCGTTGTTGATGCCATCATTTTTCTATGTCAGAGTAGCTGGTAGATTTGAACTGTGGGCTTCTCATTCAAGTGAATATTATAGTATACCAGAATGGAGATGGTGCTTCAAATCCATTTCTTAGCAATAGAAGTAAAGAGAAGTTAGCTGTAGAGCAGAAGAAAGTGGAGGAAACAGATGTCTCTGGTGTTTTTATGTCCTCCCAAAGTGCATGGGTAGATAAAGAGAAAGCAAATATTTGGTTTAAATATATTTCATTTGACAATCACTGTTATATACTAACTAGGATACACTGAATACAAAGTTTGATACAGTATTGGATATGGGGAGAAATCTATGATAAAGGCATAATTTGGAGATTTTAACATATAGTTAAATAAATAAAACCATGGGAATACAAATATTTGGTATACATAAAATAAAGCAGGCTGAAAATTGTAAGTCTAAAACACTTACTAGCAAACCATAGCTTATGGGAAAAGTCCACCATAATTTTTTACAAAAATTTAATTGTTTGCATGTTGCCAATGGTTGTGATCACAAAATTAATGACATGATTGAAGAGAGGCAGCAGTGACTTTATGGCCTCCGAAAGCTTGCATCTGAACAGACAATTTCAAAGGAATCCTGGAGAAGATGAAATAAAGCAGGATGACGAACTATACAAGGACCTGGAGCGAGAAATCAAAAAGGGAGAATGCACTGAGCATATCTCAAATTGAAAGAACTGAAACCAAACCAAAGCTCAAGTAGCAATATGAAGATTCTGTGGGCAAACGCTTGATCGGTGCCAATGGAAGGAGCATTAAACAGCCACTGGATCAAAAAGAATTGGTTGACATTCCACCATTTCCATATGTAATATATGATCAAGAGCCAGTGATACTGAAGAAGAGATTCAAACTGCACTGAAGATATTAGTGAAAAGATAGCTCAGGAATTGACAGAACACCAATTGACAAGTTTCAACCAGTTAATAGTGCATGACAGATCATGCGCCACTCCGCTGTACACAGGATTACTCTGGGTTAGAGATGGGTCAAAGGAACCTAATGATAACAACGAAGCTTACACCATTTATGAAAACTTATCATTTTAGTATTGAATGGCAATAACAAAAAATGAACTCATGGAGATTTGGACTCTATGCAAATTAATTGGATTATAATTATTCTATTTCAACTTAAAATAGCTAAACAAGATAAAGTAATATCCCATCCATTTGGGCTTGCAAATGGAACACATAGCCATGTGTAATACTCGGGATTACAGATTTACCAAATTCACGTCAGCAGGGCACATGACATTTGTAAGCCACAAACAGGAGCCAGCGTCTACAAAGCAATATTGCCAGTCGGTCTCGTCAGTCTAAGTGGTAAAGAGCTTACAGCTGTTGGTTAGAAAAGACCCAAAGATAGACGAATTAAATGAGAGAGCACACAGAGTTAAATTAAAAGGCACAACATTGTAAAGAATAATGTTGAAATTCATTACGAATATATTCTAATATTATAAATAGACAAAATATGCCACAGTTCCTTCATCTCTAATCGTTTAATTGTAGAGTAAATGATGTTGTTCTGTTTTCAGCATTTAATTTTTAAATTAGCTCTTGGCTGCAGTGTCCTTGATTACAGAACTTAATTAACTGTGGCTGTTGAAGAGAATTATGCTATATACAGGAGACATTATCACAAGGAAAAGCTTAATACAAGCAATCAAAATCATACTGAAGCTTGGTTAACTGTTCCTTAAAGAACATTTATAAAACAGGTTGGATTTGGGAACAAATTTAAAAGGAAAGAGTTACAATGAAATTGGATGAGCCTGTATTCTTTCTAGCAAATATTTCATTGAATCTATACAAGTGTTAAAATATTGAACTGTGTATTATTTTAAATTTCTCATGTATTAGTTCACCAATAGAGTGATAAATGTACAATCATCAAGTTAAACAGAGACAAAATTCTATTTATTTATTTTATTTATTTTTTATTTGTTTGACTTCTTGTTTAATCATTTCATAGAAAAGCACGAGAGATGTACAAAAATGACTTTCTGCTTATGCTTACACTTAAAGGAGAATTTTAAGACCGCTGTTGCTAAAGTCCCTACAGAACACAGAGATGTCTTTAGAAATGAAGTCCGACAGCACAAGCTTAAACCACAGATAGCTACAATCTTGCTACTGTTACAAACCAAGTAAGCCCTGGGAAAGGGCCAGGACCCACAGATTATACAAAACCTCTTTACTTACTAAAGAGACGATAAAACCACATTTTCTGTAAAGAAACCACACTGAAAACAAGGTTAAGCCAGAAAACCCCTACTCATACCGCCAACTTAAAAATGTGATTGTCAGAAAATCAGATAGGAGCAAACAGGATGTTGCAAGTCCTGCTCACACGCAAAATTCTATTTAAAATTTCCCCCTAATCAACCACTTTTGTTTTGTTTCAAACACTAAAATCCTACCCACAATGTTGCAAGCATGCTCTCTCTACTCATATTTAACTCATCAGTAAAGATAGTTTCTGATTTTCTTATTGTCATGTAAATAAAGCCCATAATAAATAGCCACTATGTAAGATATTGGTATAAATGCATCTGAAAAAAACCCAAAAGCCTTTTATTGGCAATTGGTTAAATTTTTGCACAGCAAAGCAGCTTTGCATTCAATAATTTATATACATTTTGCTTCATGGCGTTGGTGACAATTATCATAATGTAACATCACTGATCCCACTGCCTTTCTGAGTTTCCTGCTTCCATTTCTTCTTCTTTCCAATGCTTCTGAATTTTCCCATGGGTAAATGCTGCTCTGTGGATCTCAATAGGTTGATGATTCTAAGGTGTGCATATCCCCATTAGAGTTAATGCTGTTCTCCTTATAGATCTGCCCATTGTTTGGCTGCAATTGAGTCATGGGAGTGAGCTTAGTTCTATACCTGAAGGGCAAAGAAGGGCAATCATCTTGGAAGTTCCACCAGTCTCTATCCCACCAGCAAGTCTTGTCTTTTTTAGGATTTTAAATTTGTTCCACATTTCCTCCCACTCTACCCAGGACTCTCTAATATAGCCATGCACTAATTCTGTCCTCAAGTTCATGAAGACTTATGGTTAAGGGCTCCATTAGTCCATTGGATTAATTGTTTTCATGTATCTTTTTTTTTTCCCTCACCATTCCTTCATTCAGACAGGAATCGATGAATAATTGTGCCTTAGATAAGTGCTCGCAAGCTTTTAAAATCCATCACTGTTGATCAAAGTAGAATTTAGCCCATTATATTTGTGATTTGGGTTATATCGATTAATTTTAGTGTGACCAGAAAGCATAGTCCTGAGCCCCTCAGCCCTGCAATTCAGTCCCTTCAAGTGTTGGCTTATGTTTAAGTGATTTTCTTAACTTTGTCCCCTGTATGCTGAATCACATTTCATGAGTATTTGCAGCAAATGTAAGTGCTCATGTACAATTGTCCAAACCTATATATGCTTGTGGGTACACTCCACATTCCCTTTCACACCCATTCACCCTGCATGTAACTCCATGCCAATATTGTTATTTCATAGTTGTGTATACCATACTATTTAATCCTGGTCTCTTTAACATTTGTACAGTGTCTCTTGCTGTCTCCATCATTTTATTTAAAACTGTTGATTTTGAATTAGGTAGAGGTTTAAATTAAGATAATCAGCTTATTTTAATGTGGTTAAAATTAGGTGCCTCAGCTGACATTCAGGTCGGCTTATACTCTAGTACATACGGTGTATACTTTTTTGACCTCTTTCTTAATGTATATTGCCTTCCCTTGACTCATGTTACAGGCACTCTGGTTGTCTTTTGTGCAATGTGTTCAGCTGCTAAGCCTCAGATCTGCACTTTTAAACCACCAGAGACTCTGCAGGAGAAAGACGAGGCTTTCTACTCCCATGAGAGTCACAGCCTTGGAAACCCATAGGGCCAGTCCTAGTCAATCCTACAGGGTTGCTATGCATCAGAAATGAGTGTTTTGAGTTTTCACCCAAGTTAAAATACATCTACTCTCGCCAGCAATTTAGCTTCACTTCCCCTACCATGCCTTGTAACCATGAAAGAATGTTTCCTTTGGCACGATAACCTTTTCTTGGCTATTCAGAATACTGGCCTCAAAATATATTTTTCATTCTGTGATTGACCCAAAATGACACAGTATAATAACATCTAGCTTCATCTTTCTTATCACAGTGTATTTTTAAAAATAGTTTTATTGGCACTTGAGGGGGTACCCAACAAGCCCCAGAACTGCTCGAGGCAGAGCAGAGTTTTCATAGTACACATTTTTCCTGCTAGGTGAGCATCAAGCAACTCACTCTGAGTTAGTGCACCCAGCGGCATCAACTGAGAAGGATTTCTCTGGTCAGATGAATTTTGGTTATGAAAGCAGTTTTGCTCCAAACTCTTTTTTGGGGAGTGCGCATTTAAAAGAAAAGTGTGTGACTGTGAAACTTTGTTTCTTAATAAGAAAAAAATGTTGCAGAAAGTGCTGTGATGTTGAACATAGCTATAAGGGTGTCATTATGGGGAACAAACTCAAGTGCGTGAGTGGTTTTCTCTTTTCAAAAAAGGTGAAAAGAAAACAAACCTCATTCAGGAAATCCATCATCTTCCTGAACAGACAAATTTCAACTCTTAGTGCATTTGGAATTTGTTCCACTGGGTCAGACTGTTAATTAAGCTTTCTATGTAGAGGTTCTAAAAAAAATGTGTAATAGTGTGTGACAAAAAAAAAAAAAAAAACCTCACTTGTGGCAGATGGAGGACTGGTTTTACTACCAGAACAATGTACCTGATCATGTGGCCATTTCAGTGAACCAGTTTTTGGCAAAAACACCAGCATGCTTCTCTAGCCCCATGCTCCTTACTCACTTAACTTTGCTCCATGTGACTTCTTTTTGTCTCCTAAAATGCAGAGGTACATGAGAGGTCAGTGATTGGACTACATAGAAGAGGTGAAGTGAAAATGAGGGAGGTGCTGTCAGCCATCCAAACAGATGAGTTTGAAAAACGTTTCCAAGAATGGAAGTGCAGATTTGAAAAATGTATTATGTATAATGAAAGGTACATTGAAGGTGATAAGGTTGTTCAACATATATACAAATGTGCTTGATACAATTGATGTATGAATTTTTATAAGAGCGGTAATGAGTCCCCAGTACAATGATTTTTTTATTATTTTTTTACAAATTTAAATACTTAGCTTTGAAAAAAAATTCTGTTTTTTTGGGGGGTACCCCCTCATATATTTGCACATCATATAATTTAAGCATTCACTCATATTAAGTTTTGTGCAATCATCATTACAATTTCAAAACCTTTTATTCTCATATTCCTGATGTTAGCTCTTCATGTCCCCACATCCTGTCCTGTCATATTCCTATGCATTTATCAATCCAGTTACTGTTTCTATACATTTACCTATCCTGGATTTCATAAACAGAAAATTTTGCAAAACAAAAACATGAAGCAAATAAACAAACAAAAAACCTCAAACAACTAGACAAAACATAGAAAAACTTGAATAAAACAGAAAGCAGAACATATTGAAGCTGTGCTATTTGTTTCTCTGTTTGGGGGTAAATGAAACCCAGCGACACTGAGTCGATAGGGAAAGAAAACATATCAAGAATTTGGGGTAAGGGGCAATACAAAGGAGTGGGGGACTTAAGAAGGAAATGGCATCAAGAAGCCCACAGAGGGAAAGTATGTTTAAAGACTGATTACAGGAGCAATTGTTTAATTATGCTTGACATGATCGGACCATAGAATGAGATGACATATTTATTAATTCCCCCCCAAAATTAAAAGAGCATAGATACAGGAATGTGTTCTGGGCTCGCACTAAATCTTAGCTCCAACTTAAGAACTGTTAGTTCTTGCTACATGGCTCTGGCTCAGTACTTGCTTTCATGGAATGATCACTGAAGATGAAGGTGCTACAGAAAAATGTGTGGTGAAGAAAGCAGATGGTGCCCGGCTATCAATTGGAATAGTGTCTGGGGTCTTAAAGGCTTGTATTCAAAGAGCCATCCAAGCCAGGGATCAACTAAATCCACATAGTAGAACATTAGCTTTTTTGATCCAAAGATGATACAATTTGAATATGGTGAAAAGTATGAGAGCTAAAATTGTGAACACCCAGTTTGTAGAATGCTACGGGGGACAGTGGGAAACCGACACCCATCTGCAGAGCATCTAGTCAGACTGAGCCACTGGCCAATCTGCTCTAGCGGAAGGCAATCGTCCTGAACAGACTTACTATAAGGCAGAGACGACTGTAATCTTGATCATGCTGGATCAAACTTGATACTTAGCTCGTTGATCTCCCTATAGACATGATCTGAATTTGTACTAGGTTCAAGTATCACTTATTGTTCCATGCCAGAAATTTCTTCCCTGGCTTCTTGAATGTTGATGGGGTATTTTTTCTTCTTACTCATTATTTGTATTTTTGCCTTTATAACTAATATGATCTTGTCCTTACCACCTAAGAGTGATTCTGTTTTTATTGTTTTCTGTTGGGTTTCCAGCTGTGAAGCACAGGAGGCGTGGAGGCATAATAAGAATAACTGATACAGGGAATATAGGGCATGTAGGGGTGTGGGAGGGGTTACGGGGTGATTTGGGGAGTAAATAATGAAGGCAGGAGAGGGGAGGGAGCACTAGAACTGATCGTGATTGCACAACTCAGTTTACAGGCAATTTAACCATGGAGGGGAACACTTTAAAAGAGATGCAGTTGTGATTGCACAATTCCTCTTGATATGATTAGATGATTGAACTATTCAGTTGTATGATATATAATTCATGTGCCAATAAAACTGTTGGGGAAAAAAATAAAAAGAACTTAAACACATTCAAAACAGGTCAAGAGGGAGATCAAATGATAAATTATTAAATTTTAACCTAAATAAGTCTCCCATAATCAACTTTTTACATCCCTGGACGATGGTCAGAGAGGACTCACCAGAGGCTTAACTCATGTGGGGATCCTGCAAATAAGTACTTTGGGCTTTCACCGTCATCCATTCCCTATGCAAACCAGGTGTTTACAGTTTAAGCTTTCATACCATTCTCTCCTTTAGATTTGGATTTTATTATTTACAATCCTAGGATCACAGAGGCTAGTGTGCTTCTTCCATGTGAAATGAGTTGATGTTTGTATTAGATGGCTGCTAGCTTTAAGACTAGCCTTCGAATATGAGGCATTATTCTTTTTGATAGCTGGGCACCTCTGTTTTTTTAGAACACTTTGATATTGCACCCATATTATCAGTAATCTCTTCATTCAGGTGAGGACTGAGTGGACTATGGTTATGACAAGTTATAAAGTGAATGCATTCACAGATTTTTAAATTATATTCAAGGAAAATCTGTTCTAAAGAATTATGAAAAAATTGTTGTAAATCTTACTCAAATACAAGCAATATATATAGAACTTCAAAAAATCAGATTTAAAGAAGTTAAGAAATTATATAATTTTTGTTTTTTTCTGAACTTGAATGAACTAAATGGCAAGTATAACAGAGAGAAAAGTACTTTCAGCACAACATGAAGGTAATAATGAATAGTCATTTATCCAGTGATGTTTTGTTTGTGATTGATGTATTATAGGGTTATCAGCTTTTTTTGCAGAAGGAAATTCTATTTAATATATTTGACAAAGTAAACATGTATTTGTTACTCATATTATGAGAGCATGTAGGTAGCATAAAGGTCAACTGAGCTTCATTGCACAAAATTGGATAATTTGGGACTAAAGTCAGTTCTACCTTAATTCTCTCTCTTTTTAAAAAGCATACAAGAAAGTGCATGGAGTAGTTATTACCTAAGGTATATAGGTTTAAATTTTTTTTTGTTTGGTATGCTTGCTTGATTTTGATTTTATGCTAGACAAGAGCAAAAGAAGGTGTGCCTAGCCATGTTATTTACTGCTTCCAATGCTTTGAATAAAAATTCAGTTTTGCTTACAAACATGCCACATTGCCACACCCAAAGTCAAAGTTGTGCAGTCTTTTACATTTGTCACAGAATCTATGTACGTCAGTCACAGCAGTAGTATCCGATGTATGACGTTATTATAGAGAGTATGCAAAGAGCTGGGCACAATCACAGTATATCACAGGCATAGATGCCATAGTTTCTTATAATCATCATTGAATAAGGTGTAGAAAAGAGCAATGTTTGAATAACAAAAAAAGATAAAATCTTGACAAATTGTCTTTATGTGCTTATTTTCTATTACCCTTCACTAGAATGTAAACTAAAAGAGGCAGATTTTTTAATCTATTTGGTTCCCATTTGATTAATAGCCTCCTATGGAAGGTCTGGCATGTCATAAGCATCCAATACATGTTTATGACTTTCCTAAGGAGAAGAGGTAGAGCATCCCTTGAATACAGGTGGAGCTGATTTGGGAACGTATTTAGGGAAAGAAGTAGAGCAGGATCTAAAGCAATACTGCTGTTATTCGGTGCCTTCAAGTTGGTTCTGACTCATAGCAACTGTATGTCTACAACAAGGAAACACGACTCCCTCCTTCTCCGTCCGTCCTCACCGTTGTTATTTTTGAGCTCATTGTTGCAATGAGCCATTCCACTTCAGTTAGTGTTTCTCTATTTTACTGACTTTCTCCTTGATGTCCTTTTCAGGGACTGATTTCTTCTAATAACATGCCCAAAGCACATGCGAAGAAGTCTTATCATCTTTGCTTCTATGGAGCATTCCAGGTGTACTTCCTCCAAGATAGATGTATTTATTTATTCTTCTCGCAGTCAACAGTATATTCAATATTCTTCAACTTCAGATGCAATCATTCTGCTGCAGACTCCCTTATTCACTGTACATTTACATGCATATGTGGCCATTGAAAATTGGCTGGGGCAGGTGTACCTTAGTCTTCAAAATGATATTCTTGCTCTTCAACACATTAAAAAGGTCTAACAAAATTTCCCAATGGAGTATGTAATTTGTGTTCTTGCCTTCTGCTTCCATTAGCGTTGACTGTAGATCCAAGCAAAATGAAATCTTTGACAATATTCTCAAATTCACTGCCATGGAATGCCCACCCTTAGCGACTGTGTAGGACAGGGTACAACTGTCCCTCTGAGTTCCCAAGACAAACTCTTTATGGGATTACAATAGCCACATCTTTCTCCTGAGGACCTTTGAACAAATCACAGTCCAACTCATAAGCACTATGACTCCATGGCTCCCTTTTGATGGTATCAGTGACAGGAAAATAAAACAGGCACAGAGGGTAGAACTCCCTTAAAGAAAAAGCTATCTCTGGGTCAATAGTCAAACCCAAGGACAGGGAAAAATGACAGCAGAGCCTATTGAAGTAAAGCGGGAGGAGTGGAAGAAAAGATAAACATGTATTATCTTTGTATTCTTTTTGAAAAGTTCTCTGTTAGACATTTACATATTATTTTGCATTGATTGTATTGGCATATGTATGACTATCTTCATTATGAAAATGAGAAAGTGCAGTACAGATATTAATGACACAAACTGTAAGAACCAACATTTGGATCCAAGTTTCACATTCACAGAAAACAGAAAAAAATTATGTTTCCTTTCTAATACTCATTGGCTATATCTGTTTGCTTTTGAGTAAATTCAGTGTTGGTTTCCATGAAAGGTTATACGATAATGTAGTGACTCACCTTTTTTATTTAAAATAAATACATTTATATTATTTTGAAATATTAATCATGACACTACAAGACTTAAGATAGCAGGGTAAAGGTAATTGTATTCAGTTGCTATATACTATGTATATATATACATATATATATTATACATATCTTCTAGTTGCTATTGAGTTAATCTCATATATTTATTTATATAGATTCTTGCTTAAGTCACAATCTTGATTTTTCATCATCTATGTGCTCTTAAACTGATTACAGTATGTAGGTTTATCAATATTAGGATTCATAAATAATGTGGCAATACTGAACACTTGATTAGTAAGAAGTTGGTTTCTGAAACAAGTGGGCCTTTTGTAACTGTGGGTTCCACATCTGTACATTCAAAAATGTTAAATATTTAAAAATAGAAGCATAAATTTAAAACATTCAATAAAAAGCAATGACTGTTCAAAGCAATCCCTCAGAGATTAAAAGGGAGTAGAAAGTGTTATCTACCTATAATTTACACTATACATAAGGAGTTCTAGTGTGTGGCTGTTAAAATAATTGTCTGAGTCAGTAGTGGGCTCTCTGAAATGGAAATATGTCACAATCTCCTGTCCTAAAGCTTTCCAGCCTTGGACACCCTAGGGGACAGGTCAACTCTCTCCTTTAGAGTATCTTTGAATCCAAATGGACTCATTAGCAGGAGTTTTATTTTGTTAATGATTTTATCACTTTGGATGATATTCAGAATGACAGTTGCAGAATCAATAGTATTATTTCTAACAGAAGTAACCAATTTAAATATATTCCCAAACCAGTAGAACACAAAATAACTTCATAAAAAACTCCATTAAGAGAGCATTTCCAATGCTATACCTAATCACACTTCACATCAGGGTCATTTAAGTTATTTCTTAAAATTCTTTCTGAATATTCTTCAGGCACCATAAATCTCCTGAGAAGTTTAAGGCACACCTATACTATGTGACAGTTCTGATCACAGAACTCTAAGATCAAACACAATAGTAATGTGCCAAAGCACAGAACAATTAGGTATTAGAAAGTTTGAATGAAAGCACCAGGCATTTAAAAGTCAAGCTATAATCAAAACCCACACACTTCTCATTGGCTCATGCACTGCACACCTGTTGCTTGTTAGTGATTTCTCTTAGCCAATAATTTTGAGCAAAAAACATGTCCTCCCTCACCAAATGCAGTCTGTGTATATTTTAGTGCTTTTTACACAATAATCAATATTTTTAGAATATTAAGATAGATTAAAGTAAACATTATTTGGCCCCTTCAGATACTTCCAGAAGTGCATTAAAATTTAAGAGGAAACTATAATTACTGTAAAAATCCTTTAGTGTACATATTCATAGTTTTGAATTTTTATTCAAGCACAGAATACTTTATCTGCAAATAAGTATGTTCAACTGAGTCCCATTTGAGTATTATTCACAAGGATATCAACATTTAAGCACTTCAAAAAGTAGTATTTATACTGTAATGTGCATAATGATTGAGGAAAATTGTACAATTTTCTAGTGTTCACTATTTTTACAACATTTAAACCAGTGTTAATATAACCATAAAAGAAAACACAGCCATTGAGTCACATTCCAACTCATAATAACCCTACGAGGTGAAGTAGACTTGAACCTGAAATTTCCAAGACTAAATCTTTAAAGGTGCATACGGCCCCATCTTTCACCCTCCTAGCAGTTGATGGATTTGCATGCTGACTACTCAGAATAGTGGCTGAGGGTTTAATCATCGTGCCACTAGGACTTCCAATGACAGCCTACATGTCAAAAAATTATATTGTTTTAGACAGTTTATAAGAAGTTAAAAAAATAATTTTTCATAAAAATAGATGAGTAATGCCATACACTACATGGAGGTGGATATATCATACCTCTTCTGGCTTCCTTCCTGTCAAGAAGCAGGAGCCAGACAAGCTTCAGTGATCCACCTTCCTCGCCTGTTTTGACCCTAACTGTTCCTCCCACACCACTCTGCATTCATGCTGGGTTTCACAATTTGTTGCAATGCTCACACAAGACTCACAGACAATGCATACAGTTAAATAGTTTTATTAGATAAGTACGGTTGTTTAAAGCCATCAGCCACTCCATATGAGAAAGAGAAGACTTTCTATTCTCTTAAACAGTTAAAGTTTTAGCAGGGGCAGGTTTACTCTGTCCTTTGGGTCACCGTGAGCTGTAACCAACTCCCTGACAGTGAGAGTAGAGAAGTTAACAGCTAACCAGATAGTAGGATGAACAAATCATAAGGGTACAGTCACTGGCCTCAAGCCAGCAGCCAAGTTATTCTCTCTTCTTAGTCTCTCAGTCATGAGATTATCAGACTTCTCTCTGGTTCCTATCCTCTCAGTCACATAATAGCCAAGTCTCTCCCTTGTCTTTAAGTCTCTCGGTTATGTGGCACCCTGGCCTTTGTCTCCATGGGCCAGGATGCAAGCCCACTTGTCACTCAGCCCCACAGTACCAGTCTCAGACTTGATAAGAAGAACATATCGCCGAGTCTCAGCACTGTTCCTCTGAATCTCTCTGCCCCAGTTTGGGATGAAGCTGGTCTCTGTGGTTTCTACCCCTTCAGACAGAGTTCTTGAACACGCTCTCCCAAGGTCCTCAGGATTCCTCCCTTCTCTACTGCTGCTTCAAAGATGGCTTGTGAAAGATGGCTTACTCACTCTCTAGCCAGAAGAGTTGTAAGGATAACTGGCCAATCCCCTCTTAGTGTTTCCCTTGTCCTATTCATGTGTTGTTGGTGGTATTAAGCGCCACTCACTTGGTTCCTGCACAAAATGAGCCTGTGAGCAACAGAGTGGCACACTGCCTGGGATGCACCAACTTCACAATGGTCGAGTCCATGCTGAAGCCACTGTGTCACTCCAGCTGGCTGAGGGCCTTCCGGTTCACTGGCCCTCTGCGGTAGCAAGCATGGTGTCCTTCTCTAGGAACTGGTAACTACCAACATCCCCAAAGTCCTTGAGACAAAACCTAATCATCCTTGCCTCTCAGGAGCATTCTGGCCAGCTCTTCCAAGACAGATCTATTTGTTCCTTGGCATCCATGGCACTTTCAATATTCTTTGCCAGCACCATGATTCAAACTCATCAACTCATCTCAGCCTTCCTTATTCAAAATCCAACTTTCGTATGTATAAGAAGCAATTGAAAATATTATGGCTTTTGCAGATGCACCTTATCTTAAAAGTACCCTCCTAGCTTTTAACATTTTAAAGAGCTTTTGTGCAGCAGATTTACTCAATGCAGTGTGTTTTTTGAGTTCTTCTGTGCTGCTTCAATAAGCACTGTCTGTGGATTCAGGAAAGGCAAAATCTTTGACAACTTTAACCTCTTCTCAATAACCCATGATGTTACCCCAATAGTCCAGTTTTGAACATGTTAGTCTTCTTTACATTGAGTTGCAATCCACATGGAAAGCTGTAATCCTTCATCAGCATGTGCTTCAAGTCCTCCTCCCTTTCCCACCAGTTGAGTCATCTGCATATCACAGGTTGTCATAAGCTTTCCGCCAATCCTGATGCCGCAGTCTTCTCCATCTCCTTTGTCCAATATACACAATGAAGAAGTAAAGTGATAGAATACCATCCAGAAACACATTTCCTGATTTAAACCATGCACTATTCCCTTGTTCTCTTCGCACACCTGTCTCTTAATCCATGTACAGGTTCGGTATGAGTGAAATAAAGTGGTCATGGATTCTGTTGTTCTCAAGGCTGTCCATAGTTTGTTATGATCTCCATAGTTGAGTGCCTTGGCATAATCATTAAATATCTAGTAAACCTATTTCTGGTACTTTCTGTGGTAAGCCAATATTCATCTGACACCAGGAAGGGAACAACCCTTGTTCCATGTCCTCTTCTGAATCCAGCCTGAACCTCTAGCAGCTCCCCGTCAACTCAGTGCTGCAACTATTGCTGGGTGATATTCCACAGCATTTTCTTGCATGTGATATTGCTCTATAACTTGATCACTCTGTTGGGTGATCTTATTTTTATGGAATGGGTACAGATATCTTTTCCAGTCCATTGGTCAAGTAGCTATCTTTCAAATTTCCTGGCATAGACCAGTAAGTGCTTAATCAACTTGTTAAAACATTACAATTGATATTCCATCAATTCCTGAAGTCTTGTTTGGGATAATGCTTTCAATGCAGCTAGTACCATTGGTTCTTGCTCATGCACTATCTCCTGAAATGGTGGAATATCAAGTAGTTCTTTGGGTACATTGACTCTGTGTATTCTTTCCATCATATTTTGATGCTTCCTGCATCATTCGATATTGTGCCCTTAGAATTTTTCAATATTACAACTCAAGGTGTGGAATTTTCTTGAATTCTTTCAGTTTAAGATAAGTTAAACATGTTCTTCCCTTTTGCTTTTCTAAGTCATTACAATATTTTACTTTGTCTTCTTAAGCTGTCTTTTGCAATATTCTGTTAAGCTCTTTAACTTTATCACTTCTTCCATTTGCCTTAGCTGCTCTACTATCAAGAGAAAAATTCAGTTTTTTCTTACATCCACTTTTCTTTTTATGATCTTTTGCTTTCTTCATAAATGATGCTCTGGTGGCATTTGAAATACCAGTAACATAATTTTTAGCATCCCAGCAACACACAAGCCACCACAGTATGACAAATTGGCAGGCAAGTGGTGGCCCTATTGTATACTCCTGCCCAGTCATTTGGTAGGAGTTAGAGAGATTTAGGTAGACGACTAACAAGAAATGTCAACTTCACCACAAAAACGTACGCATATGGATAGTTTACTTTCTTTGTTTACAAGTGTGTCTCTAAATTGGTAAAACTCTATCATTCTTCTTTACTAGCAACAGGGGAAAACACTTCTAAATTTATTCAGGTCACCAAGTAATTACAATTAATTGCACTCCTTAAAAGACAATATAAAATGTAAGTAGATAAAAAGAACCAAAGACTCAATTTACTAATTAATCAAATTCTGTTTTATACAAGCTTATATAGATCACACGCATTATAGATTTTAAATGGACGTCGTGCAGGATGTGGGTAAAATACAAAGGTCCATGTGGTCCAAAGTCTCCCATACTTCTTATAGAAAACCCAATACAACAGCACTCACCGCCATGGAGTAGTCAGTGCTAACTTAGATCGCTAACTTCAGAGCTTTTGAGGCTGTAACTCTTTATGGGACTGAAAAAGCTCTGTTCTTTTTATTCCAGATAGGGTTGTATAATAAGGATAACAATATTCCACTATAAACACATTAAAAAACTGGATAAAATATTTTAAATATTTTCAATTATTGGAAAATAACTAGTGTAGGAAGGTGATACCTTGTGGAAGAAAAAAAAGGAGTCATAGAATCACTTCAATTTTCTTTTTACAGGAAAAATTTAGGGTCATTGTGTAGTGAGAAACCAAGCATATTATAATTTGTAACTCTCATTATCTTGAGAACATAGAATTTGAGTTTGAGAAGGCTAAGATGTGTGGAAGTTGAGGATAAAATGTAAGAACAAAAGAACTATGCATAAAAAGAACTGTAGAATCTTTGCCAGTGATCCTGTGAATATACCAACATAAAGAAAAAAACAACTGGGTGATTGATAATTGAAAAAAGAAAAAGCAAGAACACATGCTAATTTGAGCCTGAACAGCCTAAATAAATAAATAAATAAAAAGAATAGGTGGTTATTCTCCCAGGATATTCAGTTAAAAATCTAGGAAGGTTACCCCAAACAAAACCAAACCCATGGTCATTGAGCCAATTCTGACTCAAATCAAGCCTTTAGGAAATTGTAGAACTGCCCCATAAATTTTCCCAGTAAGTAATCTTTATAATCACAGGCTGTTCTATCTTTCTCCCAAAAATCAACAGGTTTGAATCATTCACCATTCTATTGTACCAAGCAGCCAATTGCTTTAACTACTGCACCACCAGGGATTCAAGAATGGCTGTATCTTCATTAAAGAGTGAAGTCTACTCTAGACCAATGATGAAAGCACATTGTTATTGAAGTGTTTCTGAATGATGGGAACCTTACATATATTATAGTGGAATGACCTTCCCTAGGGTTTAAATGGCTCCAATTTTTCAGGAGTATATAGTCAGGTCTTTCTTCTATGGCACTGCTGGATAGTTCTAAATGACCAATATTTTGATTAGCTGCCAAGCGTAAACTCTATCTTCCCCTAGGAGTCTTACACATGGACTTATCAAAAGAAACAAAAAACACCTCAAAGTGAATGTAACTGCCAGACAAAATAGAGCTAATTATATTTATATATTTATTTAGCTATTCAACAAAGTAACATCATAATGTTGACTAGCTAATAAAACATTACCAGGTATGCTGTGGTGAATTACTTGCTATGGCTCTTTTATCCCTATCTTTGGGACTTGTCAGTGTTGCCTCTTACATATAAGGGAGCCATCTCAGAGCAAGGACAGAGACTCCTGAATCAAGAAAGAAGAGCCAACAGATGAGAACATGTGAGATTCCTACCTGAAGTGGTGGAGGCAGCAGAAGCATAAGAAGCCACACCATTGAGATCATGAGACAGAGCAGAAGTGCAGCTTAAATTAACCAGGAGGCAGAGAATCAGGCTTCTTGGCCCATGGAGCTGAATGTTTTAGGGCAGAGTGCCCCAAGGGCAACTCTCCGCATTAAAGGAATTTAGCAACACTTCCCCTAGTAGGTGGAAGTCGAGGGGATGCAGCAGAGAGGCTGAAGACCAAAGAGAGACAGAGGACCCGAAAGTTATGTGCCTGTCATCATGCCTGAGATGATATGCTGCTGTAGACAAGAAGATTGTGTCTTTGTTTTCTGATCCTGATTGGGACAGAGTATCACACCCAGCAGAGCGTTTGGGAAGGACACTGGTGTCAGAACGAGTTAAGGACATTGACAGTTGGAGGTCTGCATGAGCTCTGATTTTTGTGAATTGAGTTGGTGTGGAGCTGGACTCAGTTCCCCTTGTGAAGTTAGAGAAGGTCAATGATCGCTTCCTCATGCCGTTCACTCACATAAATAAATAAATCACATAAACCAATAAATCCCAATATAATTAGAAAAAGGAGTTCACAGTCACAGAGCCAGAAGTGACACAACTGATGTAAGAAAGATAAAAGATGTTATACAAGCTATGACAACCTTATAAATTTTAGCTCAGAGAGGTAGCCAGGTAAGACTAGTATCAAACCGTCATGAACACAACCCTCAAAAGAATGGAAATACTTCAAGTTAACAACATTACTTGAACCCATCGGAGAACTGAAGTTTTAGGATAAACACTTAAATGGAAATTTCGAAAGAGGCAGACTCCTGAAGAGAACTTGAGCATTTGTACTCCCAAGAGAAGCACCATTGAATTGCCTTTCAGTCAATAAGAAGATTAAAGTAGAAAGAGCCAAGCATTGGTTAGCAGGAGATTACGCAGCCCTTTGCAGGTACAGCGATTGGATTCTTCTGCTATCCTTACTACATTCCCTACAGGAATTCTTGAGAAAATTATCCCGTGGTGCTGCCCCATCTCTTCAACTAATCCTATTAAACAAAAGGTTTAATATCCATGGGAAAGACAGTGAAACTGAACGAGGGAAGAAAAAAAAGCAACAACAAAAAGTTAAGAGTGCTGAGATGACCTCGCTCCAGCTTGAGATGGTAACGTGAGAAAAATAAATCTAAAAATCCCACCATGTTAGGCTCCGGCATTTCTTGTACTCTCTTGCTAGAAATGCATGTACAGCCAGATCCCTGAGATCCAGATAAATGCACCTGTGTAAAATAGAGTCTTAAAGACAACCTCAGGAAATATCCCTTTTCATTTTAATAATGCTGTTGTTGTTTTATACTTTTAAGCAGTTTCAAACTTGGGAACTCCTGGTGGGCAGTGGGCTATGAGTTCTTGAACTAACAGCAAGGTTGGCCATTTGAAACCATCAGCGGTGCTCCAAGAGCAAGATGAAGTGCCCCACTCCCTTCAAGAGTTGGTGACTCTGCAAGCCAAGGAAACAGCTCTACTCTGGCCTGAGAAGGTCCTGATGAGGCACAACAAACCCAATAGCAGTGAGCTGTTTTGAAGGTCAAACTCATAGCTCAAGATTGTAAAACAAAACACTGCTTGTGACATCCTCACAATTTTTGCTATATTTGTTTGAATTCATTGTTGCAGCCATTGTATCAATCCATCTAAGGTTTGTTTTTTTGTTTTGATTTTTGGTTAATGCCTTACCAAACATGATATTCTCCAGAAATTAGTACTTCCTAATAATCTGTCTAAATTACATGAAATGCCAAACTTGCTTCTAAGAAGCATTTTGGCTGGACTTCTTTCAAGATCGATTTACTTGTTTGTCTGGAACTCCATGGACTTATTTAATATTATTTACCAAAGCTATAATGCAAATGCATCCATTTTTCTTAGTATATGATCTGTATATCATAAAAGGTTCAAGAATCTTTTTCTATCATAATACTCTGTTCTTCATATAATGTAGGTTCTTAGAATATTGCTCAGAATATAGATTATGTGTGGTGAAAGAATATATTCCTAATGTACACATTTCTTTATTTTAAACCATATTGAAAAAGAAAAAAGCCTCATCATTGTGGAGATACAGATATATAATTTTATGAGCGTTAATGTATTTTTTTTACATATGCAGAGCTAATTAACACAGGAATTGGAACAAACCATCTTTTAACAGGAATTGAATGCAAACCATCTTACATACATTTTATATCATCTTACCTTTAAAAAACACATTTTCTAAAAATAGCCATGCATACGTTATCCTGCATACATGCATATTGCGGTTGCTGTATGTTTTCAAGTTGATTCTGATGTATAATGACCCTGTAGGACCAAAGAAAACTGAGCCATATGGCTTCCTAGGCTTTAAAGACCAGATCCCCAGGTATTTCCTTCTGCATCTCTGCAGGTCCAACCACCAACCTGCTTAGCCATGAACATGTGTCCGTCGCACTATTAGGGCAGCTTTGCATACATATTCCCTCTCTCCCCAGAAGGTGGACTGAGAGCAGAGTTTACAGGTTGCACTGATGAAACTGCAATGGGGAGCCCAGAAAGGTTGAAAAAGGCACACTGGTGGCATAGCGCCTTATGCGTTGGGTTGCTAACAGCAGGGTCAGTGGTTTGAAACTTTCAAGCTGCTCCTGGGGGGAAGATGAAGCTTTCTACTCCCCTAAGATTCAGCATCTCAGAAACCCACAGAGGTAGTTCTACTCTGTCCCACAAGGTATCTATGAATCAGCGTCGACTTGGCAGTAGTAAGTTTGGAGGATTTTTGTTTTGATATAAGGGTAAATCAAAAACTATAACTACAAAATCATAGAAACTTTTGTTAAACCTAGATTTTAAAATGAAGCGATTGTTTCTCTACATAATCTCTTTCTGGATTTATATACTTTTGAAAATGGTGTTTCCATTTCTCTATCCCTTCTCAGAATGATTTACTTTTGGAAAATATGGCAGAATCTTAAAAAAAAAAAAAGATTCCCTGGCAGCCCACAAATTAAAAGTGGGCTTCATAGGGTGTTTTGTGGTGCAATGGTGTAAAGTTTTTGTTTTTAAATCCATGTTACTATAGTTCAGCATTTACCTGTTTACCTATATATTTATCTATGCCACTATCTATGTTATGCCTATGTTCCTAAATGATTATCCTTTTTTAAAAAACTTTTTTTTCACTTATATCTTTTCTCTTCCCTGCTTCCTCTCCCCACTTGTCCCGGCTTCTCTATAACAACCAAAGTTTGCTTTTTTATGTGAAAACCATTTTGATTGTTTGTTTTTTTCCTTTTTTGATAATGGCATCATACAAAGTTTCTCTTCATGGAATGGACTAACCAAATTTGTCCCTGTCACGATGTGTTTGAAGATCTCACTGCTTTTCTTTAGATTTACATAGTATTCCATTGTGTTTATATACTAGAGTTTATTTTTCCATTCTTCCGCTGATGATTCCATCTTCTTGCTATTTTGAATAATTCTGCAATGAGTATAGATGTGTATATACCTGCTCATGTTTTACTCCTTGTTTCTTAGGATAGATACTGAGTAGAAACACTGCTGGGTCATATGGTATGACTATTTCTCTTTGATGGAGGACACACCTACCACTTTCCACAGTGGATATAAAGTTTTATATCCACTGTGAAGTGTATCAGGGTCCAAATCTCACCAAATCCTCCTCAGCAATGGTTATTTTCTGGTTTCTTGAACATTGCTATCTGTGTCAGGGTTAGTTGATAGCTGATCATTGTTTCAATTTCTCAAATGGCTAATGATCTTCACCATTTCTTCATATATTTATTAGCTGCCTGGATGTCATCTTTAGTGACTGATCTATTCGTAACTTCTGCCCATTTTAATTAGATTATTCATGTTTTACTTTTTGAAGTGTGGCAATTTTCTGCAGATTTTTGACATTAATCTTTTGTACTATATATCACTACCATAATATTTCCTAATCTGGGGATTCTTTTATTAATTTTTTGATGAAGTCTTTTAATGAAAAAATATAATAGGAGGTCCAGCTCTTTATTTTGTCTTCTCTGTGTGAATGTTTTTCATTATGTTGATAATATGTCTTTGTCTTTAATTAGGGCCCTTAAATTTGTTTCCAATTTTAATTGATGATCTTGATAGTTCTAGGGCTTACATGCGGCTTTTTAATCCAAGTTGAGTTCATTTTTGTTTTTGACTCAATGTATGAGTCCTATTTCATTCTTCTTGAGATAGTTACCCAATTTTGTCTGCCTCATTTTTTGAAAATACTATCTTTTTCCACTTAATGTGTTTTGACTCGTTATAAAATATCTGTAGTTGCTTGACTTCATTTCTGGGCTCTCTCTTCTGTTACATTGGCCTACATAGATTTCCTTGTACCGATCCTATGCTGATTTGACTGTGTAGCTATATAATAGGTTTAAATTCAGGAAGTGAGGGGCCTCATACTTTCTCTTCTTTCCAGTAAGACTAATCCTGGTCTTCTTTACTTTCAATATGCACTTGGTGATTCAGTTTTCTATTCATTTGAAGACTAGTAATGGGACCGAGATCTGAATTGCATTCTATTTACTGATTCATTTTGTTGGGTCTGATATTTCCACAATATTAATTCTAATCCATGAACATGAAACTCTTTATGTTGGTCTCTTTTAGCTCCTTATAATCTCATTTTGTGGTTTCTGTGGTACAAGTATTTTGTTTCTCTGGTTAGGGTTATTCCAAATTGTTTCTTCTTTGAGATGGTTTTGTAAATGGTATTGTTTCCTAATTACCTTTCCAGAGTTCCCTTCCTAGGTGTGTAGGAATCCTGCTGTTTTTAGCATGTTCATTTTGTAACAGGACACACTGTCAAATTTAAATAGCAGAAAATTGAACTCTTTGTGAAATGTCACACTGAGATTAAACTGTGAAGTTTGAATAAGATAGCATGCAAACATTGGTTGTTCCTAACTTAATTACCTATAGAAATGTAAAGGTCTTCTTTTTCTACTATTTTGTTATGTAGTTTGAAGGTTTTCTATCAATCCATTTGAATGAAAAACATTTCTAATTTTGAAATGGTCAGGGATTTTGAATGGATAGAGAATAAAACTATGATTTAATGTCACAATTATCATCAGTATTATATCAATTTGTGCTATCATTTCTGGAAATATAAACGTCAGCTCCATGACTCATGTTGAAGTTTTAACTTTCAGTAAGTGAGGTTGTAAAGGCCAAGTATTAATCTTAGTGGTAAATCAGAGATGATGATTTTTAGCATGTTAAAGCACACCACAATCCTCTGACTATGTGTAAGTACTGGAGCAGGGAATACATTTAGAAAACAATCAGGACCTAGTTGAACCAAAAATCTCATTTATGTGGTCCAAGAACATCCCGCCCTTCTAATCTTGTTTTAAGATTTAGGCTAATGTATTATAATCTATCACATTAAACTAGATTTCTGTGCATCTAAATATGGAAACAACATGCTTATGGTTTTTATTCCAAATATACAGAGATAAAGCATTAATAATACATTTATGTGCAATGCACATTTGGTACTCAATAATAAACATTACGGAAGAAGCCTTGAGCTTGGTGGGCTACATGTTGGGCTGCTGACCTTATGATCAGAAGTCTCAAGTCATAAACTACCTCTTTGGGAGAAAGCCAAGCCCATCTACTCCTTTAAAGTTCTGAAGATGCAAACAAACCTAGGGAGCAAGGCTGTCCAGTGCTAGAGTGCACTCGATGGCAGGGATTTGATTGGGTTACAACGTAAGCCTTTAGGGAAAAAAATGCTTCACCAGGGTAAGTACTTCCTAAAACAATACTTATCCTATACCAGATGTCCAATCACATTGGAAGATTGAATTGCTTGCATAAATGGAATTGTGAATATTAACTGGCTAAATATAAAAATCAAGGCATGCTGAAACTATGGAAATAATGTAACTGTATGAGTAACCATATGTCATTGCAATCACTGGAGAAGGTTATCAAACTTGGTAGAATGGAAGCTTGGGGGGAAAGAACTGACTCCCAAGGAGCAAGGTTGACACAAGGGCTGCAATGATAAGCTCAAATGTGCCAACCACTGTGAGGACAGCACAGGAGCGGGCAGCTTCCCTCTGCTATGTTTAACAGCGTTCAGCACAAGAAATGATTAGAAGGCAACAAACAAAATCATGAAGCTGGGTCGTTTCTAAAAAAAATATTTTGGAATTTTTCTTCCTATTCAATGTAATATCATGAAAGAAGGCCAGAGAAATGATTGTGGAAAACATGCATTAGCAATGAACATCATTAAAATATTGAAAAACAAATGGTGAACAAAGCAATAAATCTCCGAAGCTAAGCAGTTTACTGAATGTTTAGAAAATTGGGAGAACCAAGAACATTTCAGTAAATATTTCAACTCTGTACAGCCACAAAAATTTTCATTTAAATTATTCTTATATTTTCTCAAAGATAGACCAGATGTTACACTGTAAGCTTTCTTTGGGCAATTAAAATATACATTCAAGAAAGGGAACTAGCAATGAGTTAAGATATGTTTCAATAATACACAGGGAGGATGAATTAGGTAAAATAAAAATTAGAATTTAATGTTTAAATGTCATAATCTTGGAATACATATGTACCTTTGCATAAGAATTCTAATTAATTTTTATATCCTTCTATCAAACTGAAATAAACTTCAATGTTGATTTGTGTGTTAAAAAGGAAAATAGTTTCTATTCTAATAATAAGAGGGAAAACAGGGATTTATAGATGCTTTTGAAAAGGAACAATACTTTTTTCTTGAGATAATTCCTGGCTTCACCTACATCTCTTTTGTGGAGATTTTATATTAAATGCCTCAACATTAGTAACTGACTTTAACTCCTTTATCTGATGATTGGGCTTTATAGCACTTGATACAGTGATATTATAATATACTTGTATGGGAAAACATAATCATAACCAGTCTGTTGAGAAGATTTTTGCAAAGCCCAGATAATCCCATTCATTTAAAATTTCAGCAAGTGTTGTCATGTTTGACAAATCAGAACACAGAGCAACTAATATTTGGAACATAGTCATATTAGAAAAAACATGTGTGAAATTTAAACTTAATTCGACTTCTGGTAATTTATTTGGACAGCATAATATAAGAAATAGAAAGATGGGTACTTGGGTCTTAAAAATATAATTTAATGAAATATCTACTAGACTTTTGTGGGGTATTTTTCAACAGATTCTACAACTTGGCTTATGAGAAATATATTTTCATTTTTTGTAGGAATATGAAATTCTCGGTAATATAGACTTGTATTCTATGTAACTCTACAAATTAAAAATTCCATTTAGATAAAATTTTGTTTGCGTCAAGTAAAGTTTAACTATTCTCCTTATGATTGGTAAATTCATGTAAAAATGTATCTTTATTTTCACTTTGATAGTCAATGGACTTAGAGCCAAATATAACATCTAATTATGAGAATGCACAAAATCATTTATATATATTGTCATGTATGTCCTTGCTGTTTATTTCTCTGTATAATAATGTTATTCTATAGCAGGTATATTAATTGAGACCCTCTACTTACTAGGCACTTTTCTAAGACCTTACCATATAACCATATGCTCTCTCTGTATAGATAGATGCTAGATACATAGGTAGGAAGGTAGGTAGGTGGATAGATAGATATAGATAGATGATAGACAGATAGATAGATAGATAGATAGATAGATGATAGATAGATAGATAGATAGATAGATAGATAGATAGATAGATAGATAGAAACTGAGTTCTATTAAACTTAGGTAATTTGGCCAAGATGGCACGATTAGTACTCCATTCCACTCACTGCCATTGAGTCAATCCTAACTCACAGCCACCCTACACGCTGTTTCCAAGACGGTACATCTTTACAGGAGCAGAGAATCTCTTCTTTCTGTAGAAGAGTGGCTGTGAGGTTTGAATTGCTGACTTGAGTTTGTAGACCAACACTTACAGTACCCAGAAGCACCGTGAGGGCTTCTAATATCACGTCAATATTACCACTTATATAACCATTTTTAAATAAAAGTTTTTCTTTTATTTATATATGAAAAATATATAAACAGGGCATGAGGCTTGGAAAATGGCTTATTAACAACCTGTGATATGCAAATGATGAAACCTTGCTTGCTGAAATGAGGAGGATTTGCAGCATTTGCTGATGAAAATCAAGGATTACAGCCTTCAGTATGGATTACAACCGAATGCAAAGAAGACTCACATCATCACCACTGGATCAATAGGTCACATCATGATGAATGGAGAAAATGTTAAAGTTGTCAAAGATTTCATCTTGTTTGGGTCCACAAACAATGCTCATGAAAGCAGAAGTTCAGAAGTTTAAAAGACAAGTTACATTAGATAAATCTGCTACAAAAGACCCCTTTCGTATTGAAAAGCAAGGATGTTCTTTTTGAACTAAGGTGACCTTGACCCAAGCTTTATTATGTTTCCAATGGCCTGTATACCAGTGAAATTGGACATTGAATAAGGAAAAGGAAGAATCGGTGCATTTGGATTGCGATGCTGGAGAAGACCAGTGAAAGAACTACGGACTGCTAAACGGACAAACAGCTGTCTCGGAAGCAGTATGGCCAAAATGCTCCTTAGAGGCAAGGATGCCAAGACTTCATCTTATGTACTTTGGACATATTCTCAGGAGTATTCAGTTCCTGGAGAAGAACTTCATGTTTGTTTGGTAAAGTAAAGGGGAAGCAAAAACGAGGAAAGCCCGCAAGGAGATGGATTGATACAGTGGCTGCAACAGTGGGTTCAGCATCGGGAAAACTGTGCTAGGGATGCAGAGCCGGGTAGTGTTGCGTTCTGGGGCGCATAGGGTTACGATGGGGCAGAAACCACTGGATGCCACCTAACGACAACACATCTTTCTGGAGGATTTAATTCTGCACAAATATTATGAAGTTCCTAATAATATCCTTGGTGATATTATTTCGGACTGTTACTTTACATAATATTAAATTTTTCATTAAATTATTTCTGTTTAGTAGTATGTATATCTAGTCTTTTACTTTTAACCTCTCTATGTCTTGATATGTAAATGTTATTATTTATTTTTGTAGCTTTTGTTGCTGTTTGTTGTTTTTATTTTTGTTTTTAAGGTGATGTAAGGAAAGCTTTTTTATTTTCTTTCTCCTTTTCATCCATTCTGGGACTCTATGCTTTTCAGTCGTGATTTAACCAAATTATTAAGACAATTTGACTTCAAAGTAATATCCTTTTTATAAAATTTCGCCAACTGTTCTTTATGCATTTTTCCTTAGTTGTGTTTTGGATTTTTATTGTTTTCTTTCATTTATATTTTTAATCTTATCTTGTAAATATAATCACTTGGTGTTTTCTTAGTGTTTCTTTTTTAAAATACTATTACATTCAATTTGCAATTTATATCTAATGCTGCAAACTTTGATTTTCATCAGCTGCCCTCGTCACTTTCAGCAACCGTGGTTGTTTCATTTGCATATTGCAAGTTTTTAATTTCTTCCTCCAATCCTGATTCCATGTTCTTCTTCATATAGCCCAGCTTCTTTCTACATTTTGACATCAAATAATAAATATGCCGTTTCATGTATGATCTAATAATCTTGTTGGTGGGTGCCATACAGTAAGTTTCAAGTCATGGCGACACAACGAACAAAGGTCCCAACGTCACCCAGTCCTGCATCACCCACACAATTGTTTCCAACATCACCCAGTCCTGCATCCCCCCCCTCCCCATTATTGCAAGCACTTTGTCAATCTGTCTGGTTGAGAGCCTTATATATTTCTCTCTGCCCTTGTACTTTACCAAGCATGATGTCTTTTCCCAGGCACAAATATCTCCTGATAAACTTTTCAAATTGTGTGAGACAAAGTCTTGCCCTTATCCCTGCCAAGGAGAATCATGGTTGTAATTTTTCCAAGACAGATTGATTTATTATGTTAGCATCCCATGGTACTTTCAAGATTCTTTGCCAGCATCATAATTCAAGCACATAACTTCTTTTACCTTCCCTATTTAAAGTCCAACTTTCACATGACTATAAAACAATGGGGAAGATGTATTTATTCAGAAACCCTTAGTCCTCACTCTGACATCTGAATTCTCCAATTCTTTAAAGAGCTCTTGCACAAACGATTTACACAGTGCAAGGCTTCCTTTGGATGTTGGACCGTTGCTTCCATGAAACTTGAGTGTGAACCCATGCAACACAAGACAACTTCAGTTGTTTCTCTCCCCACTGTTACCAGGGACCTGCTGGTCCAGTTGTGAGGATTGTAGTCTTCTTTACATTGCACTGTAACCCACACTGAAGATTGCAATCCTCGATCTTCATCAGGAAGTGCTCCAAGTCCTCTCGGAAAGCAAGGCCCTGGCATCTGCATATTGCTGGTTTTTCATCCACCTTCTCCAATTCTGTTGCCACGTTCTTCTGCATAAAGTCCAGCTTCTCTGATTAAATAATCATCAAACAGCTCAGAATACAAATTGAGTAAGTATAGTGAGAGAATACGACACTGACGTACGCCTTTCCTGTCTTAAAACTACACAGTATTCCACTGTTATGTTTGATCAACCAACTCTTGGTCCATGTACGGGTTCCACATATGCACGAGGAACTGTTCTGGAATTCTCATTCTTCCCAAAGCTGTCCATTGTTTGTTACAGTCTACACAGAGGAATATTTTTTGCTTAATCAGTAAAACACAAACAACATTTTCTGGTATCCTGTATTTCTAGCCCAGAGCCAACTGATCAGCAGTGGTATCCTTTGTTGCACGATTTGTGAATCCAGCTCAAATTTCTGGCCTCTATCTGTCAATGTACTGCTGCAACTGTTACTGAGATTCAGTAAAATGTTCCTTGCTTGTTATATTAATGATGTTTGATCATTTCTGCATTCTGCGAATCACTGGTTTTGGAATGGACGTGCACATGGCTCTCTTCCAGTTGGTTAATTATGTAGTTGTCTTCCAAATTTCTTGGCATTGATCAGTGAGTGCCTCCCTGCTTCGTCGGTTTGTTGAAATATTTCCATTGATGTCCTGTCAGTTTCTGGAGTCAGACAAATGCAGTTAGTGCAGCTTGAAAGTTTTCCTTTAGTACAATTGATTCTTGTTTCTAGTTTTCCTCTAGAAATGGTTAATTGCCAATAAATTTGTTTTGATACAGAGACTCTGTATTCTTTCCATCTTCTTTTACTACAGCCTGTGTTGTTTGATATTTTGCCCAAAGACTTTTTCAACATTTCAACTTGAGGCTTGACTTCTCCTTTAGTTCCTTGATGATGACCCCAAACCACCGAGTCAATTCTTACTTGTTGCAAGCTTGTGAAAGAGGGCAGATGGCCCTGGTGGGTTTCTGAGACTGCAACCACGGGACCAGACAGCCTCCTCCTTTCTCCCTCAGAACAACGAGTGGTTTCGCACCACTTGTCCTATGGTTAGCAGCCTGAGCATAGTCTTCCTTTTTTGGTTTTCTAAGTCCATATCTTTGAATTTTTCATTTTAATATTTTGCCTTCTTGAGATGCCCTTTGAAACCTAGGTTGCATGTGGAAGGGATGTGTGTATTTTTATTTTCCTTTTGGATGTCAATGTTTATGAAGTCCATTTAATTTTTAATGACTTCAAATTCTACTAGATTCATGCTTTGTACATTCCAAGGTCCAATTATTAATAGATACTTTTAGCTCTTTGCTGTCATTTTGAGTCATGTCTTATAAGCAAAGGAAGGTCTCTACTCCACCCAGGTCCTTATGATTGATTTTATTTTGAGAAGGCAGCTCGTTATCAGTCATATTTGAGTGTCTTTCAACCTGAGGGGCTCATCAGCTGGTACTATAACTGACAATGCTCGGTTGCTACTCATGAAGTTTTCAGTATCTGACAATGTTCTCTTGCTACCCATATATATTTCAATGACTAATTCACTCCTCAGAAGTGGTACAGCCTTAAAAAAAGTAGACAGCCTAGTCCTTCTTTATAAAATGCTCTTAGTCTGGAAGCTCTTCCTTTTTTATACTATGTTCTTAGCCTGGAAGTTATTCCTTCTTTATAATATGTTCTTAGTCTGGAAGCTCTGCTGACACCCATTGTCTTTGGGTGATCCTGCTGGTATTTTAAATACAGGTCACATAGCTTCTAGCATCACAGTCCCTCACAAGCCACCAAGACAGGTGGGGAAAGGATTTTATAACACTATATTTAAATGTAGTTCTAGTGTATTGTTCTATATTTTTTCCCATAGACAGTTTTAATATTGTAACTTGAGGCTTGACTTTTTCTTTAGTTCTCTAATGGTGACGTACCAAACCAAACTCATGAATGAGAAGAGGTAGATCCTCTGTTCTCTTAGGCCAGCTGTCATCTTCAGTTGGCTCTCTGATGCGCAGTGTTGGAGCTTTCTCAGACCCTCAGCCTCTCTTTCACAGCAAAGGAACTTTGCTTTTTCTCTGTGATCGATTGTGGGGTGTGTCTTGCATGTTCTTTCTCTTCCTCTTTCTCAACTGTTCATCCAAGTCTGTAAGCGCCCCATTGCAAATCAACTGATGTTTCTATGATTGACTTTAGATCAGTTTCTTTCTTTTTCTTTTTTTTAAATCATTTTATTGGGGGCTTATACAACTCTAATTACAATTCATATATCCATCCATTGTGTCAAGCACATTTGTACATTTGTTGCCATCATCATTCTCAAAACATTTTCTTTCTGCTTGAGTCCTTGGCATTAGCTCCTCATGTTTTCCTCTCCCTCCTTCCCCAACCCCAAATCCAACCTCTGTCTATAGGAGGGGCTCCCTCTTTGGGGCTTTGGTTCAAACCTAATGTTAGGAGAGTCATTTAAATTGTCTTTAAATCATTTAAATTGTCTTTAAATGATTTATGTTTATAGTGTGCTCCAAGAATATTTTTTTCAGTTAAAACAGTTTGTTTTTAATGACAGCCACTTTCAAGTAAAATTTCAGCCCTTTGACTTCCACAGCTGCCGTCATTCTTCCTCCAACCCAGCGTATCACCTCTGAGTATCTGGGTGGATTTGCATGCAGATTATAATAGGAGGGGGGAAAAGAAACAAGGTAATTTAAAAGTTTGCCCCTATAGTTTCTCACTTATGCATGCCATTCTCCAGTTGTCCAGAAGGGAGAGATTTTCTAAGAGGATGCCAGTTGAAATTCAGAGTGTGAACAATGATGGCATTGTTAGGCCATCATTAGACGGACCCCAGGTCAGCAGCACCAACCCACTAGCTACTTCTCAGGACAAAGATGGAGCTACCTGCTTTCAAAATTTTACAGCCTCAGAAATCCTTTATGCAGTCGCTATAAATCAGATCAGCTCGGTGACAGTGTTCTTTTTCGGTTTTATTTTTACTTTTTCGTGTACTTATCATATTATGCTAAACCAGGCATGGTCTTGATATGCATAGCACAAAACACATGTATCTAATATAGAAAGTGGATTATTTACTATTTATTTTCTTCTTTATAATAGTGATAGTTGTAAATATTTCTGTTCTACTTACAGATTTTAAGTCTCTTAAGAATATAATCATTGGCTTATTTAGTCATTTAGTCATTTAATCAGCATATATGCCTAACAATATTTGCTTTTCAAAGTAGGTTCTTAGCAAACACATAATGAATTAAAGGAAGTACTTTTAGCTAATTGATTATAATTGTTTTCAATAATGTAATTTTCATAAGCATCTTTCAAGGATCTTCTAAATAAGGTACAATAACTGGCCTACATGTTTGCTTGAAACATTGAAACCAAATGTTTCTGCATCCTATTTATTCCTAGATGACTCTATGACATAATTTAATGATTAAAAATAAAGTACACTTTGGTCTTATCTGGAGAAATTTCTGTAACATCACCTTTTAAATTTGACAACAAACTGTTCTAATGCATTTATAAAATTTCTTCCATAATTTATCAGTTATAACTAAAGAAAATTTAAAAAGTTAATTACCAGATTAAATGTAAGAATTTCTGATTTTAAGAAAATAAGAATTTTTGGGTGGTGGGGGAAAATAATGTAAAAAATAATTTGAAGATGCTTATTAAGATTTTAATCATGGTTAATTTCTAAATGGGGGAAATGGGAAAAATGAAAAAAAGGCAAGATGGTTCTGATCAGACTTTTTTGGAAAATATAATTTTTTAATATTCATTAAAGCAGATGTACATATGTCTTAATGATATCTATAAAATGCCTCATATAAATGATGTTTACTGAAAATCACAGAATAATTTGTAGTGTTGCCTATCTCTACATTAGAAAAATATATATTTCTAATTGGACATTATTCCTTTCAATTCTGATGCATACAACCATGAAGTCCTTTCATAAAACCTTTCCAAGGGCCATTTAAATATGAGATTTAGCCCAGTCAGGTATTTTGCATGTAGATGAAACTCTATATGCTTCATGGTAAGAAATAGTAGATTTTTATTTAATGATGGTTAACAATATTTCTATAATAACTACAAATATTTTAACTATTATATTTCTTGTTAAAATTGAATGAAACAATCATTTTCTAGGTGCAATTTATTTTTAAATCATGCAGACCCCCCAAAATTATATATGTCTGAATTAAATATTGAAAAGTATATATTCTCATTTTACCTGTCAAGACTAATAAAGTATGCATATTTGCATACATACACATATATATTCTATTGTTGCATACATACACATATATATTCTATTGGTCATTTAATACATTGCTAAATAGATTCTACAGCTATTTTAAGAACTAACATTTTTAAAGAAATTACTTTGCCAGTGGTGACTATTAATAAAGACATGCGAAGTTATGCAATTGTAGATATAGGAAGATCCAACAGATCAAATTATAGAACAGGAAGCTAAAGGATGTGAATCAGAGATCACATGAGCAAAATGGGCAGAAAGAACAGGTTTATGAGATGCTGATATTTACACAGCTGAACATTGACTTAAGAACAAAATGTTTTGACTGGTATTTTGAAAAACCTAACCCCTGTCCCCAAAATAAACAGCTTTAAGGCAGATAGCTCTTGTTTGTGATATAAAATTTTTAAGAGCTGGAAACCATTTAGAATTATGTTTGCTTCAGATGAACATGAGTGGAAAAACATTTTTTTCCTCCAAAAGAGCTAGAAAGGAACAAAGTTGCTGTGGAACTAATTTGCTATTTTCCAGCATTTAAAAAAATTCCAACACTTTTAAACAACCCTCCAAAAAGCCAATCTTGACATTTCAGATCCAGGATTGCCACATTGTATAGATGTAGCTCATATCTGGGGTCCCAGATTGAGTTGATGCCCCCTAACAACCAGCGAGACTGATGCTGTCTCTCAACAGTCATCATCGCCCTGCGTCTCGGAGGGTCAGTTTGTGCTCTGTAGGCAGTCTATTGAAGGAAACAAATGTGGTCATAAATGTATTGCCTTTTTCTAAATATGTCAGCAATTGGTTATTTGGTGTAGAATATATTGTGTAATTCCCTGCTAAAAGAAGCAAATTATAAAGCCAGGGAAAATAGAATCAGCAGAAATAGCCATTTACTTTTCAAGCATTTTCAGTAAAGTTGTTACACTTTCGGATAATAAGCACCTGAATCTTTGTTTTAGCATTTAACACCTGTCACATCCCTCTGAGATTGTGACTTATTAAAAAAAAGATTGTGGTTTATATTAGCATTTGATCTTTTTCCCCTTTTTTGGAGATAAGCCTACTTTTTCCTTTTTTTTTTTTTTTTGGTAATTTTTGTTTGCTTTTCTTTTCCTTTGGAAAGAGGGAATTCTTGGTTACTTGGGAATTAGGAGGAGCCTGGTAATGATACTGAGCAAAGTTTTTAAAGAGTTGCTGGATAAGTGAATTCCTGGTGTCCGGTGATACCTTAAAGCCTTGGCAGAAACGCTCACTTAGGAATTATTTGTTGGGTAATTGCTATAGTTGTTGAGTGTTTGACATTTGACAGGCTTTTAATTTTTTCCCCCCCGAAAACTAGTAGGAAGCATTCTTAAAAAGCACAATATGGCAATGATATTTCCTCCTTGGGAATCTTCAGGTATCCTACATTATTATAAATGTATGATAATGAATTTATTCTCATCAGTTTTATTAGAATAAGGGATGAATATTATGTTATCCCAAAAGAGAATATCAAACAAAGCAGGCTGTACACAAAGACTGAATATTCATGAGATTTACTTTTCTATACTTTTAGTGATGTCTTTTTTTAACTTACTTTTGGTAATTTATTTGAGTGGAAAAATGTGTACTTTTATTTTCTAGATCTATAGAATAATGAAACAATAGAAACTCACTACCATTGAGTCAATGCCAATTCATATCTACTCTATTGGAAAGTGGTAGACCTGCCTCCAAGATTTTCCAAGAATATAACTTTCCAGCAGTAGAAAGCCCCGCTTTTCTCTTGCAAAATGGCTGGAGGTTTCCAACTGCCAACCTTGAGGAGCCCAACCCAACCTGTAATCACTGTGCCACCAGGGTTCCTAGAGATTAACAGCCGAGAGACATATTTTGTTAAGTATAAGAATTTTTTTTAATTGGGAGTTCTTACAGATATTATAACAATCCCTAATTCAATTAAGTCAAGCATAATTTTACAGTTGCTGCCACCACTAATTTCAAAATATTTTCTTTCTTCTTGAACTCTGATATCAGCTCTCCTTTATCCCGGCCCTCCCCCACCTATCCCCCAGGAACCCTTAGTATTATATTATTATTATTATATCTTACACCATCAAATGTATCCATTCACCTACAATTCTGTTATTTGTACCCCTTGAGTGGGGTTATACAATCATTACTGTTATTGATTCTCTCTCCCCCCCCCTTTCCTCCTATTCCATAAAGAGGTCATTGCTCACCATACTATATCTGAAGGGCTTTTTATCTTGGATTTCATGCATCCTATGATCTTAATTATACAAGATAACATACACAATTCTCAAAAGATTATTGAAGTGAAGCTAAGACCATTTTAGTAAGGGAAGGAAATATTAAAGAACTAGAGGATATTTATGTGTTTCATCAGTGCTATGCTGTATCCGAGATATATCATCCCTTCCATTGGCCCCTGTAAGGGACTGTCCAATTAATTATCTTACAGGTGGATTTTGGGTCTCCACTTTGTCTACGTCCCTTCACGTCAATCAATCTGATGGCTTACTTTTGAATTTCTGGTACCTATTCCTGATGATACCTCATGATCACACAGACTGATGTGCTTTTCCCATGTGGGCTTTGTTGTTTCCCTGTTACAAGGCACTTGTTTAATTCAAGCCTTAAGACCCCAGACACTATATCTTTTAATAGCTGGGCACCATCAGCTTTCTTCACCACATTTGTTAATGTACCAATTTTGTCTGCAATAATCATGTTGGGAAGGTGAGTATTATATAATGACACATTATTCAAACAAATCATTCTTGTACTGAGGTAAGATTTAAATAGAGGCCCAAAGTCCAACTGCTTTCTTGGAATGTGTGTGTGTGTGTGTGTGTGTGTGTGTGTGTGTGTGTGTGTGCTATGATGTTATTATATAGATAGCTCAATTTAATCTTTCTCCCAAATCCAACCAAAAAAGGATATAAACTCAATATAAATACTATCTTTCCTTCCATAAATTTCAGCATACTTTTCTTATAAAATCTTGTAATTTTATAAAATAAACTATTATCTTATAAAATATTATTTTAAATAAATTAAATTCTATAAACACTTTGTCATAAAATAAATTAGGCAGGCAATATAGATGCAGATAGTTGAATACAATTTAGATTTGCTCACAACGTCTTTAGTATTTAATAATGTCATATAAAATTTTGAGATAAAGTTTTTATTTAAATATTCATTGGAGTCAGGCAGCTCTTTACCTAAAATGATATCCATTAACCAAAATTTACTTCCTATATATATATTGAAGGATAAATAAATATTAATTTAAAGACTTTTTAATGCTATAGAAGGAAAAACAATTCCCATAATTTATAAATGTATTTATTTAAAATAATTTAAGTATTTCAAATCAAATACCACCACCCCCAAATCAAATACAAAGTTAAAAAATAGAATTAAATTTTTGAAGTATTATACAAGGTATAAAATCCACTATTCAAACAGTAAAAACTGACATGTTAATTGGGGAGAGTTATAGACTGTTGAAGAATTAAGAATAAGAATTATCTATGCACCTTAAAAAGTATCTTTATCATTCAAATAAATAAGAAAACAAACAAATAAAAACTCACTGTCATCAAATCGATTCCAAAATGTTGTGTGTCTTCAAGAAAGAGTATAACTGCCCCTGAGGGTGGGTTTCCATGACACACAGTCTCTACAGGAGTAGCAAGCCTCAACTCTCTCATGCCAAGCTGTTGGTGGTTTAATGGCCAACCTCGCAGTTAACAAATATCCCAACATTCACCAGATAGAGCCACTGGCACTCCTCTTTATTATTCAAGATATGGAAATTTAGTTATTTGAAAAATCTATTATTTGTTCAAATAAATAAAAAGTAGCTGTGCAAATTCTACAAATTTCTTGGGAAAAAGGGAAATTAAGTTATTTTCTTTAAAAAGCCTTACGAGGTTATGAATCAGTAAAAACATGATAGTGTGTGTTAATGTTAACTGATGAAAACTCTTATTAATTCTCAGAGTTGGGTGGGGAGATAAAAGGGAGATGATGCCGAGGAGCCGAAGAAGGAAAAGTATGTTTGAAGACTGATTATGTAATCAATCATACAATTCTGTTTAATGTGATTGAACTATGGAATGATGTGACATATATAGTAACTCCCAAGTAATAACAAATTAAAACAAACAAACAAACCATAGATCCAGAAATGGGTTTGGACTCACACTAAATCCTTCTCCAATTTAAGAACAACTAGTTGTTACATCACAACCCTACTTGATACACACCCTCAGTAGGGGAACACAAGGATATGGGCGCTGTGGCAAAATGTGGCAAAGATTTCAGGTAGTACCCAGATAGGAGAGAAAACAGTGTCTGGAGTCCTAAGCTTGTCTCCAAACAAGCAGCCATCTCAGTGAGATGTCAACTAAGTCCACATGGAAGAAGCGCACCATCACTGGTCACTGAAGAATTGTAATCCATAAAATATGAAATCAAAGGAGGGATTAGTATTAGAGCCTATATTGTGAGAATCTAGTGTGCAAAAGGCTATGGATGACAGTGGGAGCCCAAGATTCATGTGTGGAACTACATGGGAAATAATCCTCCAGAGAACTCCCCCTAGCTAAAGATATGGGGGGACAGGGGTCACTAATCAGACTGCTTGGGAGAGATGAGCACAGATCATCAAAGGCATAAATCTGACCTGAACAGTTAAAACTTTGTGATCACTCTGTGATTCAGGCTGGGCCTGATCTGGTTTCAAAATTTCCCTGTAATTTTGGTTCATCTTGTTTTGTTTGGTTTGGATTGTTCACTCACAGGAAGGTGCATCTCTGAGGTATGATGTCATCGGAGGTCACCCTCTTGCAGTCGAGGTTTTTACATGTTTTTCCATTTTTGGGGTATATGAAACCCAGGGTTGATGAACCTTTAGGGACAGTAATAAGAATAAAAGTTTGAGAGGTTTGGGTCCAGTGGTGAAAGTGTGGTAAGAGTCAAGAAATCCAGGTAGCAAAAGAAAGTCTAGAAACTGATTGTGGTGGAAATTGTACAAATCTACTTTATATGATTGGATTATGAATTGATATATGTATTAAATCACAATTAACAATAAATTAAACAAAATAAAAGATAAAAATTAAATTCTAAGAGCCTTGCTATTCTAAGGGTCTTTCTTGTGAGAAAAGGAAATGCAATCATCTGATATTAGCAGCTAAAAGATATATGACTGAAATTATACATGTTAGAACTAATCATATAATATAAATGCATTCTGAGGGATACATTAATACAGATACAGATATAAATGAACATTTCCTAAAAGTATGCATATTGTTTAAAAGAATCAATGTCCGAGATCTTAAAATCTGAGCTGCTTTTGACCATGTTCAGAAATACATTTTCAAATAATAAACATAGGTGTAATCAAGATTTTGGAATTATAATTTTCTCTTTACTTTATCACAAAATTTTTTTAACATAATTTAAAAAATATACTTTAATATAAATTTTTACTTGACTACCAATAGCAAAATGACATTGTGTTGCTTTAGACACATAGAGATCTGTCACCATAGTGATAAGGACTGAGTGGATTTGCACTCGACCTGATATCTTTATGGAAGCAGAATTCCTTCTTTTTCTCTTCAGAGCAGCTGCTAATCTTTCCGTTGGCAATGGAGTGGACAACCCATTACATCAGCAGGGCCTATTGACTAACAGTAGCACACAAGAGGGGCGTCAAACAGCAGCATATAGAGGGGGCTTCAAAATGTTTGTTCACTCATGAAACTAAAATAGAATTTCTACCTGAATTTAGAAGTCCCTTAATTTGTAGATTATTCATATGAAATAGTAGGCAACGAGTAAAAGATATATTACAGAAACAAATGATAAAGTGACAGTTCCATTACAGAAACAAATGATAAATTGTCAGTAGCCATTATTTATGAGTGACATATATAAAGATATATCATTTTGTGTCAGATAATTTACCTACTTTGCAAGTGATCAGTAGACAGTTATTACTTTAAAAATTAAAAAAACCTGAAACGTGGAATTATCCATAGATATATATTTATGTGAAACTTGTCTTGTCCTTTTATTCCCCTGAAATTCTCTCACATCTGTTTGGTTGGACAAAAGAAATATTTCAGAGATTTCTTTCTCCAACGATCTTCAAATATGTATCGAGCTTTCAGTCCATGCTTTCTAAAAGATCACATGAACAGTTTCTTCTTCTGACTTATCAGGTACAGCAATGTCTTACTGTACTGCAAACCACTGATTAGAAAACATTCAGAGTGGCTATCCACCCTGCCATAAACCCAGCAAACACAAAATTCAAATGATTAGAGAATACATAAAACCATTGGAGTACATATTGATTACTCCTTCAAAACTATTCTCTTCATAAGATTGTTTTAAGTTTACATTGTTTACTCCTTTATAGCATGATTAGAGAATACTCCTTTACAGCAATTCCCTTTTAATAATTGTATTGAAGTTTACATTATTGCCTTTGGTGGATGGCACTGTTCACTCTGTGTGAAAAGAAATATATATATTTCTAGTAAGAAAGAAAGTAAAACCAAACCAATACTATTTAGGAAATACACACATGATCCAAAATTTAATTATCCCTTAGTTGTTGGAAATGTATGAAGAAAAAAAGTTTAAATGTCATCAATTTCTAAGCTCTCTTTGTACATGTTGATCTCAAAATATAAAGATTTGTCACATTTAAAGGAGGTTATATACCCAGAAATCTGAAATATATAGTCTATTTGAAAGGGGGAAATGATATTATATATAAATGATATTATATATCAAATGCTGTATAATATCATTTCCCCCTTTCAAATAGACTATATATTTACATACTTTACATATTTACTACTTTCCATATATATATTTACACTCATATAAAAGAACACTCACTTTACCCCTTTCACGTATTCACATATATATATATTTCCCCCTTTCCAACAGAATTAATATTTTTGGAATCTTTAGATCCTAAAAGGATCTCTGGTTGAATGATATTTATGCTTTGGGCTGCAATCCACGATGTCAAGAGTTGGAAACCACAAGCCACTCCATGGGTGAAAGGCCTTTCCCCTCCCGTAAAGAGTTACAGTATTGGAAACACACAGGGGCAATTCCACCTGGTCCTACAGGGTGGCGATGAGTGGGGTCGACTCAAGAACTATGAATTTGGGCTTTAGTTTTTTACATCCTAAGGTACAAAGTCAGGGAAATAGATGATAGAAAGAAAGATGAATTGATAGATAAAAAGAATGGGTATTTTTTAATGACATAAAATGTATGGAAATGCACATATGCGTGTGGGGGTGTATACAAACCTGAGGATGTATCAGAAACTATCGCTACTAGGGTTCCTGTCATACATGCACAAGTTAATCCAAACATGACATGTTTAAATATATCTGCACCATCAGTCAATGCCTGTAGCTAAGTGCTCTCAGTAATATGTTTTCATCTGAGGCTTCTAAGGATGCTTTCCAAGATAAAATTGAATCAAAATATTTACTTCCAAAGGGATCTGCTGTGCTTGTTAAATTCAAGTCAGAGAGATCTGCTCAGAAGTTTATAGCGACTGTTTTATTGGCATTCCTAAGGAGTATTTTGATAGATTTTCCAGAAGGGCACGGGAAATTATGGGGGGTTATTAGCGTAACTTCTAAAGAAACTTAAAAACTGCATTTGTGAAAAAAGGCCATGAAATTTTGCCAAAGATTCCTTCTTCTTTTCTATCAAGCCGATAAGCACACATATTCTTCTGCTGCATCAAGCAGTGTCTTTGAGAATTGTATTGGGCACCTTCCACTAGCCACTCTGGGCCACTGATACAGCACCTTCAGACATTTTTTGTTTGTTTGCTTCCCAAAATTCAGAAACTTTTCAAAGGAACAGAATTTTAGCCCCTTGAGAATGATAGAACTGTCATTTCTAGATCAGAGTGCAGAATTCTTTGAGAAGATTTAGAGATGGAAACATTCCTTCAGAAGTGTGCTGATGTAAGCAGAGGATATGTCCAGAAACAATAATGTCACGTTTAATTGTTTTGCTTAATTATAATGTTTATGATTTTTCACTGATACTTTTTTACTTACCTTATGTATGCGTGGGCTTCAAACAGTGTGTGGACAAATTGGAATTAAAAGACAGTAGAACATTAACACAAACGTATTGCAGAGTCCATGATATACACGAGTGGGTACCACAAAACCAGAATTGGCTGACCAGAGGGGAACTTCCTAGGTACACATTTTTCCAGCTAGGAAAGCATTGGGCAGCACGCGCTGATTTAGCACACTGAATGACATCTCTCTCAGGTCACAATGAATTTTTTTCATGAAGTAGTTTCGCTCAAACCTTGCTTTTGTGTGTGTGTGTGTGTGTGAGAGAGAGAGAGAGAGAGAGAGAGAGAGAGAGAATGATGTGCGGCTGTGAAACTTTGTTTCCTGCTTTGGAAAAATTTTGTGATGTTGAACACAGCTTACAAGGACAGAGCTATGGGGAAAACTCAAGTGTACAAATGCTTTACTTGTTTCAAAAAGGTGAAATGTCGATTGATGATGAACCCCAATCTCAACATCCAGTAACTTCCCAAATGAATGAAAATGTCGACTTGTGGTGCATTTGGAGTTCATTCTACCAGGTCAGATTGTTAAGCTTTCTATTTAGAGGTTCTCAAAAGGTTGCATAACAGGTGTGCGTCAAAAAAAAAAAAAAAGGCCTGGCTTGTGGCAGATGAGGGACTAGTTTTGCCACCACAAAAATGCAACTGCTCAAGCAGCCATCTCAGTGCACCAGTTGTTGGCTAAAACAAAATCAAGCATGCCTCTCTTGCCCCACGCACCTGCCTCATCTGTCCTCTCCACATGCAATTTCTTTTTGTTTTCACAAATGCCGAGGGAGATGAAAGGATAGCAATTTGATGACATGGAAGAGGTGAAGAAAAAAACAAGGGAGGTGCTGTCAGCCATCCAAACAGATGAGTTTGAAGAAAGGTTCCAAGAATGGAATTTCACATTTAACAAATACATTATGTGTAACGGAAAGTACGTGGAAGGTGATAAGGTTGTTTTGTAAAGAAATTTAAATACACAGTTTCAAAAAAAATCAAATTTTTGTGGGGTACCCCTTGTACATCAAAAATCACAACACAAACATTGGAGTCAAGCTGGTCCATCTCATAGCAACCCGATAGGGCCGAGGCTAATTGCTCCGTGTGTTTTTAAGACTGTACATGTTTGTAGAAGCAGACACACATCTCTTTTCCATGAAACACTCGGTTGATTTGAGCCTCTGATCTTTGACTTCGCAGAAAAGTACTTTAGCAACTGCCCATCAAGACTTTGCCTATACTGAAATCATTTAATTATAAATCTGTTCCCAGAATACATTCCTACATTGTTGTATTTGATGCATGTTCACATGGATCCTGGAATTTCCTTCAGAAGTATTGCTTACCAATACTGGAAATCATAGTTTGTAAGCCCCGAACCTCCATCAAAGCCCCACACAGTGAAAACATTGTTCTGTACCAAATGACTTGGAGAAATGTATCCTTCTAGGCATTTAACTGGACTGGGAGTGGAAAAAATCAATGCTAGCAATCCATGTGTCTTTGACCTATGTCGAATCCTCTTCTTAGAAAAGAATATGCAGTTCGTTTTCTTATGAGGCGAGCACAGGAGTCCTTCCTGCAGTCTCCTTACATCAGGAGCTGGCATGGTGTAACGCAGCAATCAGTGCAGCAGCGGGTTTTGTAAAGCCTTAATAAGTAAACAGTGTTTGAACAAATTGACAGCTTGACTTAAAGTCCCAAAAGTTTGGTTCATTGTTAACTGTATTTTAGTTTGTGGGAGCTTGTTAGAGGAAAAAATGCTACGATTCAAAAACAACCTGATGTCACTCTTAATAGTCTTTAAAGATGCTAGTGCATCTTAGAGAGATATTTTAGATGCTTTCATATTGCGTGTCCTCAGTTTGACCGACTTTTTAAAAAACGCATTAGCTATATTGATGGATGAATATGCCCTTTATAAACAGTTCTTAAGCAAAGCCCTTTTAAGTAAATTTAAATCTGTGAGAATTAACTAGGCAAATATATGCAAGAGCAAGGTTTTATATTTTGGGGAGGTAAAAGTTGGCAGTTAACATATATATTTTAAAATATTTAATTAGAAACATTGATGTATTTTTTTAAATAAACATATGTCAGATTATAAATCCCTAACAATTGGAACAGTTACCTTAAGCTAAACACTCCTAAAAATAGTTAAACTATATTAAGTAAACTTAACTTACAGACAAGATATTTTTAATAACAATATTTAATAACAATAATTTTAATTATTGTTATTAATTTTAGCTAGTATTTTGCATTAAGGTAAGTATAATCTTCATTCCCTTAAATCACATATTCCCATATTTTGTCCACCAGAAAGTTATTCTGGGGTTTAATTTTAAAATTAATTCCTGAAAGATCTAACACTTTCCTTTTATTTTAAATTTGTTATCAAGTGTTAGTAGTGATTGTAATCTCTTAGTTAATATTCTCTCTTTTACGTCTCTGTTTTCTAATATTCATTGCAATGGCTACAGATAACCCACAGACAAATTTCACTATAAAAGGGTTAGTTTAGTAGGCAACAAGTTGTAATGCCAGTGAGAAATGTTCAAGGTTGAGTTGTTTATCAAAACATGCTACGCATTTCCGTTAAGCCTGCTAATAAATGCCCAAAGGGCATACCACTTGGCTTTAAGCCTCAATCCAAAGGAATTCAGTTTAAGCACCATGGATCAGGAAATCCAACTCCCAGAATTAAGTGTCCAGAGACACCCGCTCTATTGTTTTCAGCCTAAAGGTACTGAGTTCCACTTACATTGGTCAGCAAGTCCGATTTCCCCAATTAAGTGCCCAGAGGCACCCCACTCTGCCAGGCAGCCCCCTCCACAAAAGCAGTCAGCTTTACTTGCTCTGTGGTTTGGGAAGCCCCTTAGTCATTCCATGCTCTGGCTTTTGGTTCTGCTAATACCTCTCTCATCATACAGCTGTCTTCTGGATCCAGGAAATTCATGTGCAGGACTCTTGGGTCTGGAAAACTCACTCCACTTCTGACTCTCGCTGCTAAAGCAATCCCTCTCCTCGTGCTTCCCAGAGGCCTGATTTTATACACAGTGGGATGGAGCTCGAGGGAATCCAAGTTGCAATTAATTACTCACAGGTAAAATCAGTGTCTTTCCCCATCTTACCAGGATGAGGTTTCTTGGTGGAAGTTTGGCTGCAAGTGCCACATTAAATAATCTACGACTCCTGCAGTGGTGCATAGAAAACTGGTGAATACACTGAAGTAAATATATTTTCTTATCCATTACTTTGATTTCATATTCGGTTCACTCTCTGGGTATTCGCCAGAATGAAAACCCATGGCGCTGTTACCTGAGTACCCTGCACAGGACCTTCTTAAGGAAGAACGTGTAAATGCAGCAACATATATCTGTGAGTAGCGCAAATCGAAACCCACATTCGGCACCACTTAGCTACATCTCAACAGCAGGTACGGGGATTTTCCACATATAAACACCTTAAATAGCTGCAAATCAATTTGAATGAAGTCAGTATTAGATCACGAATTGATTCATTTAAAACACATATTTGTTTGTCTCTCTTCCATGAGAATGCTATACTCTAATTATGATCTACAGATAACCAGTCATGTGCTAAGATTTACCTACGGTGGTATTGGGTTTAACCTGCTGTGTATATTTATTCATTGTACTTCCTGTTTCTCTCAAAGGTTGCCCAGCTTAGATGATAAATTATATGATCACCTTAACTATTTAGAATGAGGGACTATCAGGCAAAAATAATCTTGAAATACTACCCAAAATATAACAGTTATTAGAAGAGGGGAAGGGAAGTTCAGGGGCATATTTGGGACAAACGAAGGAAATGGGCTTTTATAACACTCAGTAGAACATTATTCCCCAAATGTTATACTCTGTATGTAAGCTCTGAAATCCTCCATGGGAGGGGAAAAATTCCTTGTGAAATGAAATTGGTTAGTATGTCATAACAGGTTATTGTTTTTATTGTTACTTGATGTTCAGTTTCAATTTGATTCTAATTCATTGACCCCATACGACACAGTAGATCTGCCACATAGGTTTTTCTAAGATAAAACTTTTACAGGATCACATCACTGGATCTTTTTTTCCCATGCAGCTGCTGATGGATCCATTTAGCAGCTAAACAAGCACTTACACATTGTGTCTATCGGGCTTTCTCATAGTAGGTGAAACTTGGTGGGAAAAAAACATCATAATGCATATAATCAAAGTCTGAGAGAAAAACTTTAGAAAACAAAATAATGAAAACATTTATATCCCTTTGATCTTTTAATCGTGTAATCATTTTTAATTGTTTAATGCTTAAAACCATCAGCACTTTATTTTCTTGTAGCATTTAATCACATAAAAGATAAATTATATTCTGTACATATTGAGACTGTATACATTATATATAAACCAGAATCCTCAAGAGTGAAAGAAGACTACATAACTCTTATTAATGAAAATAGAACAATGGCATATGTAGACACTTTCCTTGGTAAACTAGGTGTAGTTCTGGCTGATCATGGAATTACGAACACATTATATATTGCTGCATATGAGGGGCTTCAAAATGTTCATGGAAAAATGCCTTTTTTTAAAAATTCCATCCATTTTCACATGAAATTTTAAAAGCTTCTTTGTAAACCAAGGACCATCGATTTTGCTCTATGACTATTGCAATATTTAATATAATGCCATAATCAGTGAATAAACATAACTGTTGCACTTAAAACCAATGTTCTGAGGCCCATTTAAATCTAGGATTGAATAAATAGAGATGAACATTATCCTTTCTGTTTCAGTGAGAATATTATCTTTCCTGTTTCAGTAAGACGGAAAATGAAGAGAGTGTAAAGTGATTGGGTCTTTGTTTCTGTCAGTCTTATTTGGACCAAACTCTGTCAGGTAGGAATCACATACTGATCTGGCAAATGTTTATGCTTATGAAATATGAGTGGCCAGTGAAGTAGCAAAGGAAGCTTCAGATATCAAGGTAAATTAATTTAATAAATGTAAAGTCAAATGTGAATTGTTTAGACGATGTGCTCCCAAACTTAGTTACCCTCCCACTCATTTTCAGGGGGGGAAAAAATCTTACTCAACTCTCTTGGGAAATTAAAACTAGACTAGTCATCTATAATCCAGGATAAAGTGTAGCGATCTCTTTGCATTTGCAGCCCCCCCCCCCCTCCACACACACACTCTGCCTTAGATTGTTGCAGAGGGCAGTATCACACACTTTGGGAAACACTGAGTTAGATGAAATTAAATTACACATTCTGAATCTCTGTTTAATGTGTGTGTACTGACACGTGTAATAACAGTTTTCTCAAAATATTCAAGCAATAATTTTATTTCATAATTTGGTATGAAAAGCTTGAAACAATGCAAAAATGTCATGAAAACATAAATTGCCTAAACCATGCATGAAGGGATTTGGAGGTGTTTAATGAAGAAAGCGTAACATTTCAAGGTTTTTCAGATGAAGCCTTTTCATTAACTCAGTGCAGCTCTAAAGTAACCTTCTGTTTTGATACGTTTGAGCCCACTGTTGAAGTTACCTAAGTCTGAAGTTATCTGAAGTCATCTATGGGACTTATCTCTCAGACTGATATTAAACATGTTCTATTGCTACTTTCCAGGGTTTCTATCGTTCATTTTCTTAAATAGATCTCTCTGTCTTTCTCCATAGACTATCTTGGCTTGGAAGCTCCCCTGAAACTTCTACTAAACCTTCCATGGATTATCTTTATTCATGTATATATCTGTTTCCTAGTTATAATTTGTCCAATTATAGGAAAAATACACAAAAGAAATATGTGGTTATATTTATTAGGCTTTCATAGTATATTTTATTCTAAAAAATTATTTTAATCCATATTACCTGTTTCTCATTCAAATTGAACTTTTTGATAAGTTTGCTAAAGTAAATGTGAACAAACCTTAGCAATCTAATCTTTAGCCTTGATGGCCTGTCTTAAAAAGGGGTTGTAAGATAAATATCACTTTGTTATAAGCCTCGATGAATATGCCCTTGCATGTGAGGACAAGGATACAGCCAATTTGTAAACAGATGCCACACTTTCCAGCAGAAAAATTTCTGACATATTTGATCAAGGTTTTATGAATATATACCTACATATCAAAACAAATTGTTGTTTTCTTGGTATTGAAAACTTATACATTTTTTGTTTATTCTCCTATTATTTTTCTGGTTTCTCTTTTTCATGTAGAAGATGACTCTGTGAAAATGATAGAGCATGCTTCTCTTTTACTATTCGATTTTGTTTTTTAAATAAGGCAGTGGTCAATAATGGCAACCTAACCTATCTTGTTAGTTTCTTCTAAATATCTCATGCCAAATTCACAACCACTGAGTCAATGTTGACTCACAGAGCCCATATGGGGACAGAGAAGAACTGTCCCTACGGGTTTCTCAGACTGTAAATAATTGGGGGCAGAGGAAGTCTCATCTCTCTTCCTCAGAGCTGCTGATGGTTTCAAACTGCTGATCTTGTGGTTAGCAGCTCAATGACTAGCAACAGCTTTATTTTCTGTGTGTGTCTGCCATTTATAGCTCTAACCTTCCAACAAACATTTTACAAAGTCTCCCTTTTGCCACTCACTATTTGTTATGGATGCATTACGAAACTCAAAAGTAAAACAAACAAAAACACCCAAATATTACCAAACTCACTACTCGCAGTGGCTCCATAGAACAGGGTGGAACCGCTCCGGTGGGTTTCAGAGACTGTAACTCTTTATGGGAGTGGAACGCCTAGTCTCTCTCTTGCTGAGGGGCGGGTTGTTTCAGGCTGCTGAGGTCAGTGGGGTGCCAACGGTAACACTGTGCCACCAGCCAGTGTATGTGTAACTAAGCCAGCGTGACGGAATCAATCTAAAGCAGCACGCCCGCAACAGCAAGAAAAGATCAATGATCAGATACATAGGTGATAGATAGATGGCAGAAAGACAGAAAAATAGATAAATCAATAAACCAATAAAAGAGCCTAAAACCTCACTCCAAATTTAATGTTGTTGTTATTCTTTTTAAAATTGTGGATTCAACCATGATTTTTTTTTACACGGCATTAGTATTTTCCATGAATATTTTCTTTTCTTTTCTGAAAATCATTCAGGATCCCTCTCATTTTTGCTAGGATTCTGCACATCATATAATGTGAGCTCCCATTGTCAGCTTTCAACCCAATTCTGTTTTTATTCTCATAAAATCACCTTGTGCTGTTCTCACATAATGCTGAAATGATTGAAATGTTGGCAGTTCATTTGTTATTATTTTAATGCTTGGAAAGAAAGGATTTTTAAAAAGATGTGAGAAGTTCTGAATGCTAACACTTAATCTCTCTTTGTTGCTAACTAAGCTAAAATGTGTACACATTTCTGCAAGGTCGAATATAGGGAACATATCTACTCAGTAAGAAAAGAATTAAAGCTGTTTCAAAGACAGCAAGAAACCACAGCAACACTACCTGAAGGCCACGACTTCAAATAGGAACAACCTTCAACTAGTTCCACGAATTAATTCATCATAACTTTTTAGAAAGAAAGTAATGATTTTTCATAGATGTCTTTGTGCTCTCAGTTCCTAGCCAAATTTTACTTTCATAGTAGGAATTAATAAATATGTCTTGCTCTCAAAATGACTATTCATTATATATTAGACCTACATTTACTAGGCAAGTGTTACAAGTAAGAGCTATAGTCCTTGTATTCAAGGAAATCACAAAATTGATACAGACTGAGGAGTAAACCACAAAGTACAGTTTTCTGTGACAGTGACCTGATAAAAAATGTATTATGGGGCAGTGAAGGAATAACTTCTGAATTTTACAAAATTATGCTACCAAATGAGGCATGAATGACAAGGAAAGCATTATCTAGCCAACAATAAATAAGTATGTGCAGCAAAAAGGCACAGAACCACTCAAAGGAATGAGCAGTGGAGGCCAGGAAAAGCAGGCTATGTTTGGTGACATTAAAATCTCTGGAATTTGGTAAGTAGGGACATAATTGGGCATCAAATCCAAATAAAATGTATATTTTATTTCTTAGGCTAGTGTAAATAATACACTCTAAGAACTACCAACTGCCATCTGCCAATTTGTCATACTATTGTAGCATGCATGCTGCTGTAAACCTAGAAGCCATACTGCCAGTCTTCCAAATACCAGTAGGGTCACCTGTAGTGATGAGGTTTCAGCAGAGTTTGCAAGCTAAGACCAAAATAGGAACATGAAATAGAAAGCCCACTTCTGCCAATATTTTTGTCAGCATCATCATGCAAATACAGCAATTCTTCTCCTGCCTTCCTTAGTCAATGTTCGACTTTCACATACATAGGAAGTGCTTGAAAATGCCTTGACTTCGGTCAGGTTTATCTGAGTCCTAAAACTAACCTTGTTTTTAAAATTGTAAAGTGGTCTTGTGGCTTTGCATAGTCAACAAAACACCAATAAACAGCTTCTTGTATTCTCTGCTGTCAGCCAAGATCCATCTGACATCAGCAATGACATCCCTTATTCCATGTCCTCTCCTTAATCAGCCTGATTTTTCTGGCAGCCTTCTCTGAATGTACTGCTGCAATTATTGTTAGATGATCTTCAATAAAATTTTACTCATATGTGATATTAATGACATTGTTCCATAATTTACACATCTGCTGGGTCACTTTCTTTTGGATTGGGTACAAATATGGATCTCTCACCTTCATTTGGCCAGGTAATTGTCTTCCCAAGGTCTTGGTATAGACAAGAGAGTGCTTCCAATGCTTCATCATTTTGTTGCAATATTTCAACTGGTGTTGCATTGATTGCTAGAGCTTTATTTTCAGCTAATGTTTTCAATGCAGCTTGAAGTTCTCCCTTAAGTACCACTGTGGCTTGATCATTTTCTACCTGTAGAATGGTCCTATGTCCACTAATCCTTTTGTACAGTGCCTTTGCCTGTTCCTTCCATCTTATTTTTAATGCTTCCAGCATTGTTCAATATTTTCCCCAAAGAAATATTGCAACTCAAGGCTTACAAATTTCAGCTCAAGACTTTAATTTTTTTTCTTCAGTTATTTCAGTTTAAGATTTCTCTAACTGTAGATCTTTGCAAATTTCATTATTATACTTTATCATCTCGAGCTTCCCTTTGGAATCTTCTATTTAGTCCTTTTTCTTTGTTATTTCTTCTACTTACTTACGCTAGCAACAGCAAGCTTTAGAGCATCTTCTGCTATTCATGTGGATTCTCTCCTGTCTTCTTACTGATCTTTTCTTTCTTCATGTGCAACGTTCTTGAGGTCACCTGGTCTTCTGCTATCACCGTTTAATGTGTCTGTTCATGAACTCTTTGGGAAATTGAGGTGTGATCTAATGAAGTTTGCATTTTTGGCCCTGTGGACATATTTTAAGCTTCTTCAGCTTCAACCTGAATTTACATTCCATTGTTAGTTGGCATCAGTTGGTTTCCACACATAGATACATTAAATTACAACAAAAAGAAGCAATACTCAGTCTACCTCCATCCTGATAATAGATAACGCATGTGCTCATTGTTGCAGCTATTGCTTCAATTATCTCATTGAGGTTCTTCCTTTATTTACTTCTATTTTTTTTCTGACTCTCTCCCGTACAAAGCATAACACTCTTCTCTGAGCACTGGTCCCTCCTGTTCCTGGTCCAAAGCAAGTCAGACAAAGTCTAGCCATCCTCAGCTCTGAGGAGTGTTTTAACTGTACTTCTTTCCACACCTATTTGGTGGTTCTCTCAATCCATCTCTTGAACAGCTTATATTCAATATTCTTTGACAATAATATAATTCAGACATCAATTTTCTTCCTTGCAAACATTTCTGTTTCATACAAAGTTATATATTCAAATTAAACATAATAGATGTATTAAATACTAAAAAATTTATAGACCATTATTATACATACAAATGTAGAATTGTTTTATTTCAAATGTATATTTTTCTTTACGAATTCTACAATATGTAGACATGTAAAAGTATAAACCAATCATGAAGTAGATATCATTTACATTTTCAAGCATTTATCAATATGTGTCCCTATACTTTATCAAATGTTTAATATTTATATCAACCTATATTAACTATCAGATTAAATAAATGTCTCCAAATGATAAGATTTCTTGGCTACATTGATGACCTTATTACAATGTAACAGATTTTGCATTTTTCAAATCTTCTTTGGCTCATTTATCACTAAAAGCTTTATAAGTTCCTTTGACATTATTGTACAAACCAATTTATCCTAAATTTATTGCACTTCCCAATCTCCATTCATGAAGCTAGAAAGATTCATTTATAATACCTACATTTATGGGGGCTTCTTTATATATTATTTGCATTTATCCATAAATGTGTTTTAAGTCATGATGTATGCTATTCAAACTTACACTGTAACCTTCATAAATTTGCAGTCTGATAGAGGTTATATGATACTCAATCATTATTATATAAGCTATTTTATAATAATTACTACAAAATTGATACAATTCATGGATACAACACTAAAATAATGTTGAACTGAATCTCAGCCTAATTTATGAAAGTAAGAGCAATTTGATTGGCCTTTGAAAGCTATGCAAGATTAAGTCATACACATTTTTCTGCTCCAGTACAGAGTTACAGTCTTTGAAGCCCACGGGGGCTGTTCAGGGTCACTATGATTCAGAATTGACATACTGGCTTTGCTTCTGATTTGGGGTTCATTATCAATAGAGGTGGGAGGAAGATGTCACAATAGGCTTCCTTATAGATTACAGCCTCTTTTTCTTTTTAACATCATTGTGAATCACAATCAACTTGATGGCAATGAGTTTGGCTTCAGAATTATTAACCATATCCATTGATACTACATTTTTAATTCAATGTTATTTCCCTATACATGTACCACTAATTACAGTGTATAGGAATTTTTCCCCAATTGTCTCGCATTTCTTTGATCATTATTATTATTATTAAAGTTTTCTCCAGTGGCTGTATGAAGTGGCATATACACACCGAACAGGCAATGGAGGATTGCCTCTGCTGTTCAGCCAGGAAGAAGCCAACAGCAGCTCATTATACATATAACATGCATTGCTTCTCTGTGTGTTATATTTATATGTGCTAGTCATGTTTAAATACATTTATGTATATATGTATGAGACTCAATATCATTTCAAAACTCTTCACATCTTCCTTAATTAATGTTCAAAGCATTAAATCAATTTTGAGAAAGTCTCAAGATCATGTGGAGTGCTTTTAATTTTTTTTCAACAGAACTTATCTCAGCATAAGGTCGTAAATTGATAATATTGAATGTTTTCATCATCTCTTTCCACAGAAGAAATGCATTTGATTCCTGTCTGTCCCACTAAATTAAGTCCATATGTATAGTTGCCATGTATCTTTTTGACAATCAATATTTATAATCAATAAGTCATTTGTCATGAAAGACTTACCAAGTGACTTCTAGCAAGGATTCTGTCATCAAAGCTGTATTTTTCACTTCCTGAACCTTATTCTGTATTTTCACTTTTTGCATTCCACTAACCAGTAATAATTGATGCATCTGTAGTGCATGTTTGGTCTGGAGAAGATGGTAAAAGTCTTCTATTGCTTCATGTTTGCTATTTGCAATAACATAAGTGTTCCTGTCACTGACAGCCTTGAACTTCGGAATATAAATGAAGTGTTCTTTTGAGGGGGAACATGATGCCATTACTCTTCAATTTGCCGTTTATGGTATAACAGACCATCTGACTGTCTGATTAAAAGTGACTAATAAGTGTCCATTTCAGTTCACTAATTTTTAGGATATTAATCTTCATGTAGTTCATTTCATTTTTGACAACTTTCAATTTTCAGAGATTCGTATTTCATACATTCCAAGTTCTGATTATTAATGGCTATTACAGCTGCTTCTTCTCATTTTGAATTATTATATCAAAAACACTGAAAATTAGGGAAATAAATTTCCCAAACTGTACTAACCTCTGGTATGAAGATTTCTGAGGTGATGGAGAGAATAATGCACAGAACACCCCCCAAAAGTTCTCCATTGTAATCCCCAGAGTCTTGAATAAGTCATCCTCCATTACACAGGGCTATAAAGTAGTAAATAAAATAACTTGTTTCTTATTAATTGATTTGAATTAATGATATGATCCTGGATTATACAGATGAAACATGTAATCACTAGAATACTTAAACTGGCAGACATCAAAAGAATTGACAGGAAGTCACAGACTAGGAGAAAATATTTGAAATATTTATCTTAAAAGCACATATTTCATATGTATGGAAAACTCATAAAATTCAACAATAAAAAAACTATCAAAAACCAAACTATCTACATACAAAATGGGTAAAAGGTCAAAACAAACATTTCATCAAAACATGTTAAAAATGATAAATTAACACAAAAATGTCCAAAAACATATGTTGTTGGGGAATTGCACATTATAACAATGTATACCTATCTGTTGTTGTGCGTTTTCAGTGAATTGCTTGCTAATAATGGAGACATAGGCACTACAGATTGAAGAAATGCTTCTTGGAAAACTATGTCCTTGGAAAAGTAGAGAGGCACAGCACAGAGGAAGACCCTCCACCAGATGGAGTACATGTGGCTGTAACAATGGCCTCAAACGTAAGGGCAATTGTGAGGACGGCGCAGCACAAGATGGCCTTTTGTCCTGTTGTACATGACACCTAACAACAACAACAAAAAATCCACAATAAAATGCTGCTGGAAATGAAGATAAGCCAAAATAAAATTGCCAGGATAAGACATGTCCCATACCATTGTAGTGTTGGAAATAGGCCAACAAATGCAGAAGGAAGAGAAGGATTAAGATGTTTAATTTATAATTTTATGTTTAGGCTCATTCCTTATGTCATTAAAAGCATCAAATTGGTTCAGAACTGACTCTAAGGTACTTCACAACCATCACTCTGTATATATTTGTTGTTGCTAGATGCCATCGAGGCAGCTACAACTTATTGTGACCTTCTGCATGACAGAAGGAGGCACTGCCTGCTCATGCACCATCATAAGGATTGTTTTATGCTTATGCCTATGTTGTAGGCCCATGTCTGTCTGTCTTCCTGAGGGTCTTCCTCTTCACTGTCCTTCCACTCCACATAGTTACTGGAGACATGAATCACTTAGTGTGCCTCTTAAAGCCAAAGTCTTTAACTTCCACCAAATGACCTTTCCTTGCATGAGTCTGACAGGAAGGTGGGGGGAAGAGTCTGTTAGGATACAGCTGTGAGTAATTGTGAATGGGATTCCCTGGAGTGGCATCTTGCTGGGTATAATATGAGCCCTCTGAGTAGTAGGAGGACGGGATCTCATTACAAGTAAGAGCCAAGAGGGGAGCATCTCCTCTGGCCCTGAGATCTTTGCACAGTGAACCTCCTGGATCCAGAAGACAGCAACATCCTCAGAGAAGTGTGGCAGCACCAGGAGCCAGAACATGAAACAGAGTGATGGACTTCCAAGTCCATAGAGCAAATTAGGATGAGTGCACTTGTGCAGGAGGATGACTTGCAGAGTGGAGTGCCTCTGGGCACTTAATTGGGGAGTTGGAATTACTGACACACAGAAGTGAAGCTGAGTGTCTTTGGGATGCAGCTTCCTGGAGAGAGGTATCTCTGGGCAATAAATGTGGGGAGTTGGGTTTGCTGAGCAATAGAGCTTGAGCTTAATGCCTTTGGTTTGAGACTTACAGTCCAGTGGTTCATTGATTTGACAATTTATTAGCAGTCCTGAAACTGTTATATGTACTGGTAAACAACTACCCTGAGGATTTCTAACTGGCATTACAACTTGTTAACCTCCTTAATAATAGCTTTAATCATGAATTTTGTCTGCAAGTTTCTGTGTAGCCATTGTAAGGGCTATTAGAACCTGGAGAGAGCATGTGGAGACGATTATATACTAGAGAGATGAATTCTAGAACATTTCTTAAAGCATTTCAATAATATGATATCCTTTTCAAGCGACAATATGCCGAAAGGTTGTAAGATGATGTCTCATCATCTTTCCTTCTAAGGAGCAAGCATTCTGGCTGTTTTATTCAAGACAGATTCGTTCATTTTTTTTGGCAGTTCCAGATATGTCCAATATTCTTCACCAGCACCACCTTTCAAATGCATCAATTCTTCTCCAGTCCTCTTTATTCAATATCCCTCATTCACATGCAGATGAGGCAATTGAAAGTACCGTGGGTTTGGGTTTGGGTCATCCTAAAAGTGATTTCCTCTTTCAAAGAGATCTTGTGCAACAGATTTACCAATGCAATATTTCCTTTGATCTTTAGAACGCTGCTTTCATGAGCAGTGATAGCAAGATCCCAACAAAATGAAATCCCAACAAGATAAAATCCTTGACAATTTAAATATAATCTTCATTTTTCCTGGTGTTATCTATGGGCCCAGTAATGAGGATGTGGGTCTTCTTTGCATTCAGTTGTAATACATATTGAACGCTGCAATCTTGATCAACAGCAATGCTTCAAGCCCTTCTAACTTTCAGGAAACAAGGTTGTGTCATCTGCATATTAAAGGTTGTTAATAAGCCCTCGTCCAATCCTGATGCAACATTCTTCTTCATATAATCCATCTTCTCTATTTATTTTCTCACGATATGGGTTGAATAAGTATGGTGAGAGGATACAACCCTGACACACAACTTTCCTGATGTTAAACCCTGAAATATTACCTTGATCTGCCTCTTTATCCATTTACAGGTTCTCCATGAGGACAATGAAGTATTCTGAAATTCCCATTCTTTTCAACACTATCACAGTTTCCTATAATCCACATAGTTGAATGCCTTTGAAGATCAATGAAACACCAGTGATCATCCTCTGTGTTCAGCCAAGATCCATCTGAGGTCAGCAATTATTCCTAGTTCCATGTCCTCTTCTGAAACCAGCTTGAATTTCTGGCACCACCTTGTGGTTGTACTTCTGCAATCATGGTTCAATGATCTTGGGCAAAGTTTTACTTGTACGTGATATTAATGATATTGTTCACATTCTGCTGTATCACCATTCTTTGAAATATGTCAAAATATGACTGTCTTTCTGTCAGTTGACCAGATAATTATCTTCCAAACTTCTTTGAGTAGTTAAATAAGTTACCAGTTCTTCATCAGCCTGTTTAAACATTTGTCCATAGAATCCTTCAATATGTCAACTCAGGCCTTGATTTTTTCCCCATTTCTTCCAGTGTTAGTATGCTGAGTGCTTTTTCTGGTTTACATCTCGCTTTCTCTTCCTTGGTCTTTGCACACATCATTACAACGCAGAGTCTGCCTTTCCAAATTGTCATTTGAAATTTTCTGTATAGCTCTTTAACTTCATTATTTCTTCCATTTGCTTTCACTACGCTAGCTTCAAGGGCAAGTTTAGGAGTCTCTTCTGACTTGCACTTTGCTCTTTTGTTTTCCTGTCATTTTGATGTTTGTTTTTTCCCTCTCTTTATAGGTGATGTACCTGAAGTCATCCACAACTTATCTGAACCTTAGTAATCAGTGTCAAATCTGTTCTTGATATGCTTTCTAAATTCATATAGATATGAATTTAACCAAACCCAAAATAGGACCATATATCTATGGGTTTGGTTAACTTCTTTTCAGTTTCTTAGTGTCAACCTAAATCTGCATACGAACATTTATATTTAAATCCACAATTGATTCCTAGCATTGTTCTAGCCAATATATTGATCATCAATAGTTATCAAAACATCTTGATTACATGTTTGATCTATTTTTAGATGGAAGAAGTTGGTAGAATTCTTCAGTTTCTTCATCACCAACAATGGTTGGTACATAAATTTGAATAATAGTTGTATTAACTGGACTTCTTTGCATGCATATAGATATCATATTACAGACAGCATTTAGTTCAAAATATATCTTGACATGCTTTTTGATAATGAATGGAATGCCATTGCTCTTGATTTTATCATTCCTGGCATAGAAAACTGTGTAATAATCTAGTACAAAATAACCAAGTTCAGGCCATTTCAGTTAACTAATGGATATCATATTGATTGTTATGCATTCCATTTCATTTTCTAAATTCATATTTTAAACATTCCATGTTCCAATTATTTTGGAACCAGATGCTTGCAGTTTATTAACTATCTCCATCATGCCTTATCAGTAAATGAAAGTCTAAAAGTTGTTCTATATCATAGTCCTTGATGTTGACTCTATTTGGAGAAGACCACTCCTCCCTAGTTATGTTATGAAGGTCTTCCAACCAGAGGAGCTAGTCTTCTGACACTCGATCTGACAATGCTTCACTTTTACCCATAAGGTTGTGTGTGAATAGCTCATCTCCTAGAAGTAGAAGATCTACTGGGAGATCGTGAAGATCTGCTGAAACCTGTTTACTATGAGTGACCCTGGTGCTATTTGAAATACCGGTGACTTCGCTTTCATCACCACAACACGCACGCCACTACAGAATGAGAAACTGACAGACCAGTGGTAACACACACACACACACACACACACATTCTTGTGTTAAGTGAATATACAAAATAGAAAGCAAGAAAATTAAAGATTTTTTTTCTTTTCTTTATTCAAAGGGTTCTCAAAGATGCTTAATCTTTTAGTTAACCTTTACTAATTCAAACTTTGCATTAATACAAGAATTCACTTGATTGTTAATTCTGAATTTTTTATCAGTAAGTAATTCAAACAATCATTTAACATCCTGTCTTCTTGGCCCATCAGAGTTCAAAATCCTTTTGATGGTTGTATCTTTTAGCCCAAATCCTATCAAGGAGATTAGTCATGGGTACTTAATAGAACACCATATCAAATATGTTAACCCAATGCATGTTCTTTCATAGATTTTCTGCCTGGGCTTAAGGCTACCTCTGATTAGTCCTACATGGATAAATTTAGTATAATTTTTTTGATGTGGAAATATTTTACTTTAACTGGTTGTATAAATCTCACTACTTCCTGGGAGACTTACTGAACAAACGTTCTACCCTTTTTCCTCTTTGAGCTAAAGCTGTCAGAACTTCATTTACATTTCAGACTCTCTAGTTAAATACATGTCCTTTGGGTGATAAGGAATTGTTAAATGACAGATTTGGGTATGAATTTGTCAAACTATTTCAGTATTGGGTATGCCATTTCATAACTATAAATATGCATATACATTATATAAATGCATATGCATGCCTGTCCACACATCCACATGCATAAACATGTGTCAGGGCTTTAAAAAGTCCTGGAAAATAAAGAATTAAAAGATAATAAAATTTTCCATGAAATGTTTGAAGTTTCCTCATATAAATAAATTTTGGGTTCCATTATTTTCAAAATTCTCATGAGTATTTTAGTCAAAATTCTATGATTCAATTGAGTACCAATACTATGAAAAAGGGGAAGCCCCTCAATGAGAGGAACTGGCAAAATAGGCGCACACGTAAGAACAATAGTGAGCTTGTTGCAGGACCGGTCAATGTTTGCCTCTGTTGTGCATAGGGGAACTGTGATTGGAACCTACTCGATGACAACGAACACCACCAGCAACACAGTCAAACACACACACACACACAGGAGTATATAAAAATACTTATATGAACCCACAGAACTTTTCTATTAAATAAACAGTATCAAAATGTGAAGCTACTGTTTCTCCACATAGTCTCCATGTGGGTCTGTACACTTCCAAACATAGTGTGTCCATGTCTAGTCCTTCCTCATTTCTTTATGAAAACCTTGATGACATCACATCATAATCCCTGAGGTTGGGAACAAAAAGAAGTCTAAGAGAGCAAGATTAGAATGGTAGGACAGGTGGAGTAAGTTTGTCCAATGAAATTCTCATAAGACAGTCATTGTTCCCTTCAGATATTGAGCAGAAATATTGTTGTCCTGGGGTGGAGGGGTGGGGGTAGAGACTCGCCTCTCATTTTCCATGGCCTTTTTCTCATTAAAATCATAGATTTGTGAGAAAAACCCTGGCTTGAATCTGGTACATCTTTGTCCTCAATTTGACATCTTTCTTCAGAATCCACTTTTAAAAATAAAACACTGTATTAGGGGTTCATGTAGACCATAATAACAATCCATACATCCATTGTGTCAAGCATATCTGCACATATGCTGCCATCATCATTTTCAAAACATTTTCTTTCTACTTGAGGCCTTGGTATCAGCTTCTCCTTTTCCCCCTCCCTCCACCCCCCTACCACCCTCATGACCTCTTGATAAATTATAAATTATTATTTTTATATCTTACAATGACCGCTGCCTCCCTTCATTACCCATGCTTCTGCTGTTCAACTCCCTGGTGGCAGTGGGGAGGGTTATGTGTAGATTACTGTGATTAGTGGTTACCCCTTTCTTCCCCTTTTCCCATAGCTCCCCACCTACCCTCATGGTATCACTCCTCCATTTATTGTTCCTGAGGGGTTTGTCTGTCCTGGATTCCATGTGCCAATGTTCATACTCCTGTCTAGCCGGATTTATAAGACAGAACTGGGGTCATGATAGTGGGGAGGGGAGGAGGAAGCATCAAAGAACTAGAGGAATGTTGTGTTTTGTCTGTGCTATACTATACTCTGGCTGACTCCTCCCTTCTTTGTGACCCTTCTGTGAGGAGATATCCAATTGTCTACAGAAGGGTTTTGGCTCCACTTCGACCCCACTCATTCGCATCAGGATGATTGCTTGTTTTGGATCTCCTGATGCCCGGTATGTGATGCCATCAACACCTCGTGATCATACAGCCTGATGTGCTTCTTCCATGTGGGTTTTGTTGCTTCCCTGCTAGATAGCCATTTGTTTAACTTTAAGCCTTTAAGACCCCAGATGTTATCGCTCCTACTAGCTGGGCACCATTGGCTTTCCTCACCACATCAGTTTATGTACCCATTTTGTCTTCAGCAAATGTGTTGGGAAGGTGAGCATCACAAAATGTCAGGTTATTAGAACAAAGTGTTCTTGCATTAAGGGAGGGCATGAGTAGAGGCCCAATGATCATCTGCTACCTTAATACTTAACATATACCAGTAAATATATGTGCATAGAACTATATCCCTATCCTTATATATTTACATGCCTATATTTATACCTCTACAAATGTCTTTTGTCTCCTAGTTTTTTCCTCTGTTTCCTTTCACTTTCCTCTTGTCCCACTATCATGTTCAACCTTCATTGGCTCTCAGTAATTCCTCTCAGCTACATTGCACTTGATCAACCCCACCAGGCATTCTATGCCTTCCTTGCCATCAATTTTAGTTCTCTTGTAGTTCCCTTGTCTCTGGGATTGTTAGCTCCCCATTCCCTTTCCCCCACCACTTCCTTTCCTGTGCCACCCCACCCCCCACCCCCACCCCTGATCCATCAGTCCTGTTGGTTTCTCCTCAAGAATGTAAACAACCCTGCCTATCTTATATAGATACACATGAAGGGAAAGAAAGCCAATACATAGTTTCAGGTCTGTTTGCTGACCCTTATGAATGTTTCACGGGCAGGTCTACTGAGATGCCAAGCCCTACCCACTGAGTCAGAGGTCAATTTTCGAGATTCCTCTGGACCTTTGTTGTTTCGCTCCTCTTGCTACGCTGGTGCACTCCCTTTGTGTTTTGCCTAGAACCCACTTTAAATTGTGAATTGGGGGATGGTTTACAAAGCAAATCACTCAACACTTCATGCATATTTTGCTTCTTCTCCCCCATTGCAGTCACCTCAATGTGCAGTCATTTGTCTCACTTGCTCCCTGTGTTTGCTGTGTCCATGTCCCCTTTCCTGTCCCTCATTCCAGTATTTCTGAAATTAACATTAATTGGGAGTTAAAACATATATCATTCCATAGTTTGATGACAGCTGTGGAGGACATTTTTTAAAGAAATGACCCACTAACGAGACGATGGAAGATATATATCTTTTCTGCAGCCATCTACTGATCACAAAGACATGCTTAAACATGTTTTAGATGAAATATGCAGTGCATATAGGACTAGAACCTTTGTAGACATATTTTGACCTATCCTTATATGTAGAAAGTAAACCATTAATCATCTGAACAGAGTTCATCAAGCTTCCAGACTAAGACTACGATTAAAGGCTAGATCCTCTATTACTACAAGATTGACCAATGAAAATCTTAATAGCCACAGAACATTGTCAGACATAGTATTGAAAGATGGCCCTATGAGGTAGGCATGCCTTCATACAAATGACGAAAATTTTCTTCTTCAAGGTATAGTGACATTTAATGATATGGATGATGTAATGATTTCAACAACCTTCAATTGTGGACGAGGCATGACACAAAATGATAATAAACAGCTGTAAGCATAAATTAATAATCTGAATGTGCATGTAAAATTTATGTATATAGAAATATCGATGCGATCACAAGTGAAATGGAATACAAAAAGATCAAGATCATAGGCATTAGTGATCTTAACTGATCTTAATGTCCATCTTGAATGGAGCAATCATGATTTACTCTAATAGGAATGAAAATTCAAGAGGAATTTGAATCATTTGCATATGTATCATCAAAAAGCGCATTTCAACATCTATCTTGAACCACTATGCTGTCTGTGATAGGATGATATCTGTATGTCTGTAAGATATTACAGTTAATATTACAATTAATATAAGTATTATTCAAATTTATACACCAATCGTTAAAGTTAGTGATGAACATATGGATTTCTCCTAATGTCTTTGTTATAAATCAGCTGTACTGGTCATTGCCGGGGATTGAGTGTGAAAGTGGAAAACACACCACCGCCGGAGCAGTCGTCAGAAAGTACACCCTTCGTGCCAGACGCATCTATCAGGTGTTCACCTGAGAGAATTTTACAAAACGAATGACTTCTTCTTTCAAAGTACATATGGTTTTTCAACAAATAATGGTTATTATCTAGCATGTTGTTCTTCTCCAGGGACTATTTTCTCCTGACAACATGTACAAACTGTGGAAGACAAGGTCTTGCCATCCTTGTTTCTAAGGAGCATTGTGGCTCTTCTCCCAAGACAGACCCGTTTGTCCGGTTAGCAGTCCACGGGACTTCAATATTCTTGGCAGCACCACAACGTAAAAGAATCAAGACTTTTCCAGTCTTCCTTAGCCAATGTTCAACTGAAACATGCACATGAGGCATATGAAATTCCCATGGCTTGGATCAGAAGCACCTCAGACCTCAAAGTCGTATCCTTGCTTCTTGATGTTCTAAAGAGGTCTTTTGCAGTAGATATATATCAATGCAGTGCATCTTTTGATCTCTCGACTGCTCTTTCCATGAGCATTGATTGTGGATGAAAGATAAAATCCTTGAAAACATCAATCTTTAACCATTTATTCTGATGTTACCTATGGGCCCAGCTTTGAGGATTTTGATTTTCTTTACATCGAGTTGTAATCCATACTGAAGCCTAAAGTCATTTTCTTCATCAACAAATGCCCTGTGGCTTCCTCACTTTCAGTATGCAGAGTTATATAATCTGCATATTTCAGGTAATTACTAAGTCTTCCTGCAACGCTGATGCCTGTTCTTCTTCATAGAATTTAGCTTCTTTGATTATTTGCTCGGAATACAGATTGAATAACTATAGTAAGATGAGGCACAGCTTTCCTGCTTTTAAACCATGCAGTGCTCCCTTGTTTTGTTCTTAGACCTGCCTTTGGTCCATGGACAATTTCCATAGGAGTATACTGAAGTATTCTGGAATTCCCTATCTTCTCAAGGTAATGCATAGTTTGTTATAACCCACACTGTTGGATACCTTTGCATAATCAATAAAACATATGTAAACATCTTTCTAGTATTCAAGATAGATCTTGAAATGCCCTTTTGACCATGAATACAGCTCCACTCCTCGCAACTGCTTCAGTGCCAGCATAACAAACCATATGATTTGTGATAAAAAATTGCCAATATCAGCCCATTTCAACTCACTACTTCCTATAATGTGTTTTTATGCATTCCATTTCATTTTTTTATAATTTATCATTTTCCTAGACTTAAACTTTGCACATTCCAAGTTTTGATTATTAATTGATGTTTGCAGTTGTTTCTTCTCATTTTGCTTGGTACCCCATCATCCAATGAAAGTTCTGAAGGCTTCAGCCCCTCATGCTTTACTCATTACGCGTCCGTAGGATCGACTCTACTTTGAAAAGATAGCTCTTCCTAGGTCAACGTCTGGCGTTGTGCCCTATGACATTCTGCTTCTTTTCATGGGCTTTTCAGTATCTGACAATGTTTCATTAGGTTGTCCATGGCTAATTCCTCTGTTCTTAGTCTGGAAGCGCTCATAAAACCTGTTCACTTCGTGTCCCTGATACCGCCCAGCCTCACAGCAACACGCAAACCACAACACAGCAAACTGACAGACAAGCAGTGAAAACCAGAAAACTGGGTACAAATTAGAAAAATTGCCAACTGGAAAAAAAAATTGCAAAACATAAACTATTAAGTAAAATACAGGACATTTTAGACACAAGAAAAAATTATGAAAAACACTAGAAACAAGTATATGTAAAATCTAATTGCATATTAATTATCACTGAATGTACAATCATATATCCCTATTAAATATTTAGAAACTTATTCTCTTTAGCACGTTGTTGTTGTTGTGTTTGGGTGCCTACAATTCTGAACGCACAGGCCCCTATTGACTTTAGCATGAAGTGTTGCTCCATCCAGCATCCTCCTCCATTCTTTCTTATCTTTGAGCTCATTTTCGTAACCACTATGTCAAGTCACCTAGTTGAGCTTCTTCCTCTCTTCTTCGGTGGCCCGCTTTCCCAAGCATGATACTCTTTTCCAGCGACTGATCTCTAGTCTCCTCTAAGAACAGGTACAGGGTGTTTGTGACCAGGTTTCTCCCATTTTTTGCTTCTACCGAGCATTCTGGCTGTCCTTCCTCACAGACAGCTTTATTTGTTTTCTGGCAGCCCATTGTGTGTTCAATGTACTTTGCTAACACCATGATTCCACCACTTGTCTGCCTGTCTGTTTGTCTTAATGTAGTGACTTGTGTGATGCTGTGATGCTGGAAATGATGTCACTGGTATTTCAAATGTAAGCAGGGTTACCCAAAGTGAATATGTATCAGTGGAACTTCCAGACGAAGAACAGACTATGAAGGATACAACTGTGGAGGGTATAGCTGCTGAAAATTTTATGACAGAGCATGGAAACATGCAACAGCATTTGACCATGGGCCTTGAGAATAATGCAAATTCCAAAACACTTCATTGTGTTTTTGCAGAACCTGTACATGGATCAAAAGGCAGTTGTGTGAACAGAACCAGAGAATATTGCATGTTTTAAAGTCAAGAAAGTTGCGTATCATGATTGTATCTTCTCACCATACTTATTCAATTTGTGTATTGAGCACATAATCAAATTAATTTGGCTTATGTGAAGAAAAACGCAGAATCAGATCAGAGGAAGGCTGTGTTAGTCCGGGTTGACTAGAGAAACAAATTCATAGACACTCATATGTATAAGAAAAAGCTTTATATACAAGAGCAATTGAATATAAAGAAAACATCCCAGCCTGGTCCAGATCAAATCCATAAGTCCAATATTAGCCTATATGTCCATTACTGGTCCATAAATTCCTCTTTAGACTCAGCAGCTGAAAGCAGGAAGATCGCAGGCCAGTGGGTAGAAAGTCTTGTGGATCCAGTGGCGATAGAAGCATCTCAGTGCTGGCAGGGGTCTCCACGTGGCTCCTATATCTCCGACGACTCTGGCTCCATGTGGCTTGCCAATAGCAATGTTTCACAGGGAGTGAGTGTGTGTCCCACCTCCACTGAGATATTTTACTCCTTAGCACCTCCAAATGAGCTACGACCTGATTGACAGTCTAAACACCACCCCTTTAACCTTAAGTCTCAAATTGACCACAGATTATGTAACAACCACACCAGGGAAGAACCCAAAGAATTTTACCACCTTCTGTTTTACAGAATTGGGCACAACAATGATATTACTCAATCAAGAATAGTCGCAGCTCTTGATCAAGTAAATGTACAAGTGACTGACACTAGAACAATTAGAATCCTTTTGACAGACAAATTATTCTTGTTCAAGTAAGAGGGCTTTTTAAGAGTTATTTTTGTTTTGCTTTTTGCTTTTGAGTTCTTCAACTTTACTGAGTTATATTTATATTCCTTATAACTAAAAAAAGGAAGGGCTTAAAGAAGCTGAATTGACACAGTAGCGACGAAATAAGATTGAGCATCGTAGTCATCATGAGCATGACACTGACCCACGTGATATTTTATTCTGCTTTACGTGGGACCACTTCTAGTCAGAAACTCCCTGGCACCTAACCGAACAACCTAATGAAATAAAGCCCAGGGAAGAGTGTCGCTTAGGTGACATGCCTTTCCATGGGCATTCCTCTGTGTTACCACGGGATTGGCATGGGGAGACTTCTGCTTTTATTCTCTTGGAGGTCATTAATCATTGTGACGTGGTGAGCAAAGCTGTTGGTTAGATTGTCATTTTTAGTTTCGTGAGACACAGATCATGGGCCAATCAAAGCTGGATCTTTCAGGCACTTAATATAAAACTGTCAGACTACAGTAGCTAGGTGGCTAATTTTCTCAGGTCTCAGTGAACTTTTATACAATGGCAATAAATACTCACACCATGACCCATGTAAAGTTAGAGACTAAAGGAAATGAAACCTGGTTAAGGGTTTCCATTTGAGTTTGAGTCCAGAAAAAAAGGAAATAGGTGATATTAAAAAATGCATCCCTCACAGAACTCAAAAACTGATTTGGGCCAAAGTTAAGTTTAACTTGAGCTAAGGCAAGTGGTAATAACAGAGTCACACAAATGTGGAATAAGATTGGTGCAATAATTGGAGGAATCCGTAGTCACACTACTGTGTTAGCTCTATCATAAATACCACTTTATGATAGATGTCACAGGTCCTTCAAATGTAAGCCATTATCTGTATGGCATCTAAGGGCAAATGGCAGATTGCCATGTAACCATGTTGTGGTAGTTAAATAATCTGGTGTCAATTTGAGAGGATTAAGAGTGAAGGGGTGGAGTCTGGCCTGTCTATCAGTGAGGCCTCCGTGTGGGCATGGCTTCCCAAGAATTCTGAAAACTCTTGTATTTTCCTCCTTGGAGGCCAGAGACACTTCTCTCTCTCTCTCTCTACTGTCTCCCTTGGAGAATGTCTACTCACAAGGCTGACTCCCTGGGAGATATCCCTGAGGAGAAGCCACATGGACCTGATACAGCCCTGGGTACTAGAGAAGCCATGTGGACACCCTGCCAGCACTGAGATGTTTACAGCATCATTGGATCCAAAGACTTTCTACCCACTGGCCTGTGATTGTCCTGTATTCGGTATCATTGTGTGTGTTTTGTAGGTCTGAAAAGGACTTTATAGATTGGTATCAGACATATGGGCTAATATAGGACTTATAGGCTTGGACTGGACTGGGTTGGGATGCTTTCTTAATGTACAACTACCCTTTATATAAAACTCTCTCTTATACACATGAGTGTCTATGCATTTGTTTCTCTAGTTACCCAGACTAGCACACATGTCATTTTATAAACAGAATTCAGATGAAGGAATTTAAATTAATATTTTATAGAAGAGGCCAAACACAACCCCCAAAGCAGAGACCATGGTGTTGCAAAAGGCCCAGATAAGAACTTTGAGCCAATAGATTAAATAAATGAAAATTCAACAAGAACCCCCAGAAGTTTTATAGGGATTGTTTTATTTGGTTTATTTATAGTAGTATCATGCCAGATAAAGAAAGCCATATATCCTCACCATCGATAAAGCAATCTTCTGGCCATTAAATTTGTACAGCCACATGAAGTACTTGTATGTGCGGTTCAGCCTTTGAAAGACAAACCGTCTGCATTAACTTCTCAAGTGTTACCATGAAGGACATAGACAATGTGGAACTCAGAATTGTGCCCCAGATTATTCACCTCTGTGGACTTACTGAAATCTCATTTTCTGCTGATGTTACTAAAAGCCATCTATGAAAGTCACCTGGACCAACCTCCTCTCCTGGAGGACACAGTAGGGAGCTTTCCATATTCATTGGAAGAATGACTTTTGAGTGTTAGTGTCACTTCATTGCTAAGGACATCCTCTTGTGTTCCTGTACCTGCTTGGATACTCTGCCCTTCTCTAGTAGCTACACTGTGTCCTTGTGTTCCAACAACCTGACCCAAACATCTCTGACCTCAGGACTTTTGCTGTTTTTCACTTGTTCATCACAGATTTCCAATTACCACAGAATGCAAAATATTATGTCCTATTGGACACGTACAACATGCGCTTGTATGACAGGATCTTTAAGGATCTCTCCTGCAGACCCAGTGCACACATGCAGGCAGGGGTGCTGCTGGCTTGCAAGGGGATTCGGTGGCTGCTGCTTTGATTTGTGTCTTCCCTGATAACCTCATGAGAATGGGCAGCATAACTAGGGATTCAAGGGCACTCAGAGCCTATGAGCAAATATTACCCAAGGGAAAACAGGGGCCAAAGGATAATTCTTTTTCCTCTTTACTTAATTCAGAAATGCAGTGACTTCAAAAGACATTCCTAAACACATTCCATGAGTCAGAGAAAATGACTCAGATACCTCCTTCTATACCCACCTCTTCCTCCCCACTTAATCCTGCTTCCATGGAATTTCATTTAACCATAAACTGTTAGCACCTAAGCCAATGGTTCTCTACCTGTGGGTCATGACCCCTTTGGGGGTCAAATGACCCTTCCAAAGGGGTCGCCTAATTCATAACAGTAGCAAAAATCACAGTGATGAAGTAGCCAAAAAATAATTGTATGGTTGGGGAGTCACCACAACATGAGGAACTGTATTAAAGGGTCACGGCATTAGGAAGGGTGAGAACCACTGACCAAGGCTTTGCTCTTATATGATATTCTTTAGAACACTGGTCCTCCATTTTTCAATGAACAAAACATGGGGAGTCTGATTAGCAGAGAATATAATGTGTTCCACTGCTGGGGCAGAGAGTTTTCCTGCTGACTCTTGAAATATAAATTAATAGTGAATACATGTTGTTCATTCTCTTTTTATATAAATAAGACATTGAGTTCGTTAGTTTATTGTGCCAACCTGGCCAATAAACACATTTGGGATTAATTGAAGGGCGGAGGGATAAATGGCTCAGCAAGACTTGCCTTTCGAGTTCTTGGGTCTCTTGCTTTGTGATGGTCGCACCAGGATGCTGCTGCCTTAGCAGTTCCCTGCTTCAGCTTGCAAGACTGACTTCCTACAAGACATCCCCAAGGAGAAGCCACATGGACCTATCCAGATGCTGCCCTGGGTGCTGGAGCAGCTGTGTGGAGACCCCTGCCAGCACTTACACATTCCCTGACTCAGCTTTCCTCCTACAGTCGGCATCATTGTGTCTGATTTGTGAGATGGAGGAGAGTTTTGTGGACTGACTGGTTTTCGACATATGGTTTAATGGGTTCACGTGGGACTTGTGGGCTTGGTCAGCACTGGGTTGGGATGTTTTCTTGATGTGCACGTAACCTTTACATAAAACTCTCTCTTATACATGAGTTGCTGTGGATTTGTTTCTCTAAAGTAGCCAGACTAACACAGTCATCTTCCATTTTCATTAGGTTATCCCTTTGCAGAATATTGTAGATATAACCAAAGATAAAGGCGATGTTTCTAGTCACAACTTATCAAACCACAAGAAAACATGAATTGAACTGTACATAAGAACATTATTTAACCTTAAACTATGGACTTACATTCAATATCCTTTAGAAATAGGGAAGTAACCGGCCAAAGCAAGAAGTATGACAAACAGGTGAATTCCCCCATCCTCCCTTTCCCCATGTGTCTTTGCCCTCCCATCCCATCCCCCCTCTTCATTGAGTACTTAAGCATAGGAGATCCCTGTATGCACCAAGATCCTGCTGTTATAGGGCATATATCATTCTTTATATGATAGAACTATTGATATAAAATGGGAAATGAAAATAATTGCTTACACACACACACACACACACACTCAGCTTTGTCCAGTGTGACATCGAGTCTGTAAATTCCACTCAGAAACACTGTGAGAACGTGCAACTAGTACGCCCATCACGTCTGTTCATTATCTGCTTCTTTGTCAAACGACTGTTGCTATGTATTTACTAGGTTTTTTGTCAACTTCTAAGGAAGCTGCTAGTGTTGATGTGCCTTTAAAATAAAAGGACCTGAGAGATCATCTTTGTTCACTGTGGTGCATCTTACAATATGTCTTGCTTAAGTGTCTTGAAGGCTTTATGATATGAGTGTTCACGAAGAATCAAGCTATACTTATCATTTGATTGGCATATGGGAATGGCAGTGACGGCTTCAGAACAGTTTAGTAGGCTTGTGTATTGCAACCACATCAACTTATAAAAAGCCAGGTATCTTCTGTTTGGAAACCACTTATATTTCTAGATAGCCATGTAAACAATTCTCTTGTAGAATACTTGTTTTTGGAATTCAATTTCTATTTTTCATATATGGAAAACACAAACCAATGAATTCTATATATATATATTTTGAATGATAATTATATATATATAATTATCTGTCATATGAGAAGAGGCTATTCTATAAAATTAACAGTTTACTTCAAATATTTTAATTGTTATATTAATTTAACAAGGAGAAAAAGGAATTTCACATATATCAATCTTTATTTGTTTTTCAAAGACATTAAGATGAATATAAATATATAATTAAAATCACACACACACTCACATAAACTCGCAAAACACGACCATTAAGTTGATTCTGACTCACAGAGACCCAATATATGGTTTCTGAGACTAAATTGTTACAGGAGAAGTGTGTGAATCCAGGGAGACTACAGAAACAATCCAGGGACACTCATATACGTAAGAGAGAACTTTATGCCAAAGAACAATTCATATTGAGAAAACATCCCAGCCCAGTCCAGATCAAATTCATAAATCTGATATTAGCCCACATGTCCGATACCAATCTATAAATTCCTCTTCAGACTCTCGTACCACATGCAGTGACACTGAATGCAGGAAGATCCTAGGCCAGTGAGTGGAAGTCTTGTGGATCCAGTGGCAGTGGAAGCATCTCAGCACTGGCAGGGGTCTCCACATGGCTACTCCAGCTCCAGAGCTCTAGTGCAGCTCCATGTGTCTTGTCACCATGAAGACGAAACAGAGTGTCCATGCATCTGCCCTCCAGTGAGCTATTTATCTCCCTGGCACCTCCAAATGAGGTCATCAAGCTGAGACCTGATTGACAGGCTAGACTCCACCCCTTTACAAGTTGACAGGAGATTATGTAACTACCACTAGCATAGTGCCTCCTATTTCTCTCAAAGAGTGGCCAGTGGATTTGAACCACTGGCTTTGTGGTTATCAGCCCAATTCCTAAATATATATGTAATCCCCATCCCCATCAGGGATCTTAATTGTAGAGTAAATTTTTCAGTGTTTTGTAAGGTCTCTTTTATTAATTTGAGACACATTTAATTTTTCAGTTTCATTACACTAATACAAATTTTAGGTAATTAAGTAATGAGGAAGTACACCTTAAGATATAAATTATTATGTTCCATAAATGAGGAAGTATAACAATAGATACTTTTCATTTGAACAGATTTTTATTTAAAATGTATTTTGGTGAAAATTTCAATAAGTGAAAAGCAAACAACTCAAATTCAATGTTCATTCTTTCTGCTGCTATGTCAATTAAGTCTGTTAAGAATGAGATAGATATATGACCCACCTCAGGGGAAGAATACCAGAATGGTAGGTGAAGGGATAGAATGGGCAGTGTGAGATATGTATAAATGGTCATAACAATACATAATATATTAAGGTTTCATGGGGTGACAGGGTGGGGGAAAGAAGGGGAATAAAAGAGGAACTGATATCAAAGAGCTCAAAAAAGAAAGATACTGTTTAGAAATTGTTGATGCCAATAATTGTACATGTCCGTGTGAGATGATAGATGTATGGTTAGTTTTATGTAAGAACCTTCAATAGTTACTTATTTAATAAAAAAGAGATAGACATATTACAATAAAACCTCCTCCAGAACCTGAAATTAAAGTTGTGTTCTGGTTGAGGAACATATATAAAATCTTGGGGTGTTAAATATTTTTTAAAGAAATGATTGATGAGTCATAGATTTTGTTTGACACTGTTGACATGGAGAATAGGTGAGGGTGAGGAATACATTTTACTCTCAATGTGCGCCAAATGGCCATCATTATCAGAAGTTTCTTGCTTAAATTTGATCTTCCACAATTAAACTAAGGATATTTCATTTAAACATTCGAAATATCAGAAAATTACCTTATTTGAATTCGGTGCTTAAGTTAAAAATATACATGAGTAGATCATAAAAGCTTTTGTCACACATCAATGGCCTAAAGGAAATTCATAGCCTCCTGAATTATTTTTTAAAATCTTTAATCATGCAAATGTGTATTTTTCCTCATTTTTGATATATTAATCAAGCTGATTTTGCCAAAAATAATGAATGTAAGGGTCAAGTTCCTCTTCTGTATTATCCATTCCTTTTTCCTCCTCATCCTCCGAAGTGAGCTAGGAAATATGCAATATAAATTTTCATAACCTATTCTTAGAAACCATTCAATGAATATCAATAGAAGACATTATTAAACTAAGAGAGGAATTTCAGAAACAGGAACACAGAGAACTCCTAGGGCCACATAGCAAGAAGGACACCAGCATTTTCAAGAAGCCTAGGCCTAGAGGCCAGTCCATGTGTAGACCTGAGGCAGAGGCAAGGATGCCAGGAGATGGACTGGTGGAGCAGTGTGGAGACAGTGTGACTGCACGGAGCCTCAGAGTCTAGGAACCTCATGATTGACAAACTGAGGACTCAAGAGAGACTTGGCTGCTGGCTGAGGATATGTATTGTTGTAAAGCAATGACTTCATTCTTAATGTTTTATGATTCTGACTTTTGGTAACCTAATAAATTATCTAATCAGCTAAATTCATCATTTATCATGAGTGTTATCTGTGAGTTCAGTGTAGACATTGCAAAATGTGCTAGGCAGGGATCTCTAAGGAAACAAAACCAGGACACTTAAATGTGTGTGTGTGTGTGTGTGTGTGTGTGTATAGATGAGATAGATAGATAGATAGATAGATAGATAGATAGATAGATAGATAGATAGATTTATACAGCGAGAAGGAATATAATTAGTCCACAAAAACATACAGAGGTTCCTTTCAACTCACTTCCATGGAACAGTTAAGATACTGGAAGTCCTTCAAATCTTGAGGGCTGCTAGGCCCAAGGTCAAGGAAGCAGACAGCAGAGTCCTCCCTCAGACAAGGCAGCAGAATCTGCCCAGAGGCAGGAGGCAGCAGGGTGGGTCACCAACAGTCAGTGGCTCAGGGCCCTTAGGAAGCAGGCCTGGCTGATATCAAAAGCAAGCAATGCATGACAATAGGATCGACCAGCCTCAAGAGACATATGCACCAGAAGGGTGGAAAAGCAGGTCTGGAAGGAGCTTCAGGCTCTAGCAGCAGGATCCATGGGTTGATCTGGAACCACAGGATTCCCTTGCCTTGGCCACAGGTCTGGAAGGAGCTTCAAGCTCTAGGGACAGGATCCACAGGATAGCTCACAGGCTGAGACAGAGACTCACTAAAGCAGCAGCTCACTCCAGCACATTCCTATCACCAGAAATCAAGCAAGCGAGCAAGAGAGAGAAAGCACGCGAGAGCGTGCCTTGCAGAGCCATTTAGCTCTTTGACCTCCAATAAAACTGCAACCTGATTAATCCCCCGTTTCTATTGGCCAGGTTGGCACAATAAACCTATTACACAAACCTATCTTTTTTTTTTTTAACATTTTATTAGGGGCTCATACAACTGTTATTCCAATCCATACACACATCAATTGTGTAAAGCGCATTTGTACATCGTTTCTCAAAACATTTTCTCTC
>NW_022103899.1:18760801-18815821 GCF_000313985.2 Echinops telfairi
GACACCTCGTGATCACACAGGTTGATATGTTGTTCCATGTGGGCTTTGTTGCTTCTGAGCTATAGGGCCGCTTGTTTACCTTCAAGCTTTTAAGACCTCAGACGCTATATCTTTACACAAACCTATCTATTACACAAGTAGAGTGGCTTGGGAAGAATGGTTGGTGTCAGACATGTGGCATGTCTAACTGCTCCCTCGCTGTGCTGTTGTCTGTCTTGGTTGGTGTGGGGTTTCATTCTCCTACTCCCTGAGATAAGGCTTTCTCATTGTTTATATAAATATTAATAATATTGTTTGATTATTTCCACATTCTTTGGGGCTACCTTTCTTTGAGAGGGTAACAAAAACATATCTCTTACAGTCAGTTGGCAAAATAGCGCTCTTCCAAATTTCTTGGCCTAGCCGAGTGAAGGCTTCCAGTGCTCCCTCAGCTTATTAAAACATTTCCATTGGGATTGAGTCAATATGGGAAGCCTTGTTTTTATTGGCTGATGGCTTCGACCTTCAGTACTCTCTGTTCTGGTAGAACTAACCAGTTCTTTAGGATAGTGATTCTATGTATTCCTTTTATCTTCATGGATGCTCACGGTATCAATATTTTGCTCATAGACACTTTCCATGTTATAACCCAAGCTTTAATATTTTCTTCAGTTCTTTAAGCTTAAGCTATACCGCGCATGCTCTTAATTTTTGGTTTTCTAATTCCAGGTCTTTGCACATTTAATTATACTTTACTTTGTGTTCTCAAACCATCCTTTGAAATAGTCTGTTCCGCTCTTTTATTGCATCATTCTTCCATTTGCTTTAGCTGCTTTATGTTTAAGCGCAAGTTTCAGAGTCTCTTTTGACGTCCTGTTGGACTTGTCTTTATTTCATGTCTTTGTAATCACCTTTCACTTTCTTCCTGTATATTCTTGACATTGTCCCACAGCCATTGAACAAGATCTATTCATAAGGTGCTCTTGAAATTATAAGGTCATATTTTGACTCCTGTGTACTTGTATTAATTTTATGAAACTTCAATTTGAACCTACATATGAGCATAGTTCTCCTGAGCCCTGTTTCGGCTCAAGAGCTTGAATTTTATTTCGGGCTATTATAATCATCACTCATGTTGCTTCAAAGTATGTGCAATGAAGAAATTGTTGGTCTTGCAAAAATCTATCATGAAATCTCTGACTTCCTTTTTTTTCACCGAGGCCTTATTTTCCAACTACTTTTCCTTCCTCCAGGTTTCCAACTTTCACTTTTATATTTCCAATATTATTAATGCAACTTGATTGCATGTTTGATCAATTTCAGTCTGAAGAACTTAGGAGAATTTTAAAGATGAATGCAGCATCAGGATTAGAGGAAGGCTTATTAACAATCTGTGATATGCAGCTGATGTATGCTTGCTTGTTGAACACAAGAAGAACTTGAAGCATTTACTGATGAAGACCAACGATTGTAGCCTTCAGTATAGATTAAAGCCCAATGTAAAGAAAACAAAAATCCTCACAATTGGACATATGGATGATTAAAAAAAACAACACATGCTCACTGCCAATGAATCAATGCATAATTATAGCTACCAACCCTACAAGTCGACCAGTCCTTGTGGACTTCAAAGGCTGCAACTTTACGGCAGTGAAAGACCCTGACTTTGTCCCAAGGAGCAGCTGATGGTTTCACACCCCTGACCTTGTGGATGATAGTCCAACATGTAGTCACTATGCCACCAAGGCTTGGACCAATCGTTAACATCATGAAAAACTGAGAAAAGATTAAAGTAGTCAGAATTCGTCTTGCATGGATCCACAGTGATGGTCATAGAAGCAGCTGTCAATAAATCAAATGAATGATTTCACTGGGCTAATCTTCTCACCCAAGTCAGCAGTCACATCTCTCTCCTGGCCTCCCTCGCCCTTCTAGTCATATGGTCCCTTGGCCTTTCGGCAAGGAAGTTACCTGTAACTCTTGCTCACAGTCCCATATTCTCAGGCCAGCTGAGGGGAAGGTACACCACATTCTCAGGACTACCCCTTGTACTCTCCTTGCAACAGTCCTGATGTGCATCTGGTCCAGGCAGACTCTGCCGCTGCAGATCGAGGTCTTCATGGTGCTCTTCTAAGTGCGTTTGAACTGCCGCAGGTCAGCAGTTCAATGCCTAACCCTCTATGCCACCAGAGCTCCTTAGAAACAGCACCAGGTACTACTATCATGAAATCACAACTGCCTCATTTTAAAACTTAAAAGGCTTAATCTACCCTGGTGGCACAGTGGTTATGTATTATGTTGAGATCCATAAGGTCTGCAGTTCAAAACCACCACATGCTCTGAGGGAGGAAGACAAGCTTTCTACTCCAGTAAAAGTTTCAGGCTTGAAAACACACAAGGGCAGTTCTACCCTGTCCTATTGGGTTGTTATGAGTTGGCATCGACTCAATGGCTATGATTGAAATATAGAAATTATTAGTCTCATCTATCATAGGTCCTTACAAAATATTTAAGACCAGTGCTTAAATAATTAAGTACATAAACTATCTTATTTCTCACTAGCAAAATTAATGTTTGACATAAATCAGCAATAAATCATTTTCAAGTGTGGGTTTAAATTAATAGACTTTTAGCCCAGAAATAAGATGCATAAGTGTTACACACAGACTGAGCTCAACTGCATACCTAAAGGTTGAGAGTTTGAATCCATCCAGTAATTCCATATAAAAATGGCCTGCAGATCTTCTAAAAATATTTTAAATAATCATACAGAGCACATTTCTTCTCTAAGACATATTAAGTTACTTTAATTGGAATCAATTTGGAAGAAATGCTATCCTTTTTGTTAGGGGATTAAGAAATAAGCATTTTCTATTCTCACACAAACAATCAAATGAAACTAAAATAAACTTTAAAAATCTAGAGTATGTCACAGTACAGGAGGCTTGAGTAAAAGCAAAAGCTGTTTTATAATACAATGAAAATAAAGAATCATCCCACTTCTAGGGAGTAAGAGAATTATACTGCTAGTCCCATACAACTGGCTACTCATGAAACATTAAAATCAAATCACTTCAGGCAAGTGCTTTGTAATGGATTAACCTGTCCATGTTGTAATCAAGCTTTAAAATAATATTACAAATGCCAAACAAGAATTTCAAACAGCAACATTAAGACCTATGGCAAGCTGAATCCATTACTGTGTAAAAAAATCCTTCAGGCAATGTTAGGTCACTGATTATAGCAATTTATTTCTCATTAGCTGATAAATACCTGCCCTCCTCATCTGTTTCTGCTCTATGAAATTTCACTTTAAAATGTATACATACCAACTCATAAGAAACCATTTAATTTTTGTACTAAAAATCTCATTTTAATTTAATACAATTGATCATTCTCCAGAATCATTATCAGCAATCCTGGTCAATTGATTCTTACTGCTGGGATTTTACAAAAGAGTATTATTCTAGTCCATAAAATAAAGGTAAGATTTGACTCTGTATCAATGTTTGATTGTAAGACTGATTGAAATATATTCACCAAGTTTATTCTGCTAGAGAAATTTTAAATTTATTATCCTCCATTCAATAAGATTTAGAGAACAATCTAAAAGAACAGAAAATCCCAGTCATTAAAAGCTAAAGTATTTGTTTACAAAAGTATAGGAGGTGTCAGAAACCTCCTAAAATTTAACCCTTATCTTAAAACAAGTATTTTTTAAACTCAAAACCAAGCAAATATATGTTTTACAATATACATTTAAGAGGTTCATTCTGATTCTAAAAATAATGAAATAAAATGGCATAAAGTAGGCTAGTTAGAGTAAGTTTCAAAGAGTAGGAAGAAAACTAGCTTAATTATTGGCTAATGTTAAATTAAGGCATCTTGGTGGTATAGTGGGCTATTTGTTGTCTGTCTGCTAACTTCATGGTCAGTGATTTGAAACTACCAACAACTTTGATGGAGAGAGACGAGGTATGTTAGACAGGGTTCTCTAGAGAGAGAAAACCAAATTGCTGATAATTAAATATGTTTATTTATAAAGATAATTAGATATAACAAGAAATGAACTGTTAAATCATATACAGATAAATATATAATACAAGAAATGAACACTTAAATTATAAAGCACTACAAATGGCTCAGTACAACTCACTCCATGAGAGAATGTTGTGAGAGACTAGCAATCCTTCAAGTCTAGTCTGCTGCCAGATCTCCCTCTATTTATAGAGAGAGCTAGGCTATCTCAGCACAGCAGCCAATCACAAGGCAGATCACCAACTGTCAACTAACCACCAGTCCCAACTGCCAGTCCCCAGCTCCAGAGATGTCTTAAAGGGACCTCAACTTACAGCGACAAAGTCCACAGGCTAGGCATCCCACAGGTAGTGTAGCCTATAAATCGAGGCATAGAACAAGCAAGGCAGCCGCACACTGGTCCAATGATCAAAGAGCGAGAGACAAGAAAGGTGAGGCTCACCAAGCCATTTATCTCTCCACCCTTCAGTTAATCCTACTTGTGTTTATCGGCCAGGCTGGCACAAAAAACTATCTCAATCTACCCCTTGCCAACCTGGCACCCATACACAATCTCACGAGGCTTCCAACTCTTATAAAGATTTACAGTCTAGGAAATTCACAGGGACAGTTAAAACATGTCCTCTACTATGACTCTAAAGGGAAATCAACTTCATGGCAGCGAGTTTGGTTTTTATTATTATTTTTAAATCTGTGAGTCCTGCTGATACTATAGGGCAAGCTTTGAACTGGTAATCACAAAGTTCACTTATGCAAGTTAATAAAATTTACACAATAGAATAAAACTTCAAAACCAACAAGAATTAGTCATAAAATAATAATCCCATTTATATTTACTCACTAAAGCAATTAGCCTAGAGAATATAAAGCACATAAGATAAAAGAAAAAAAAATAGAAAATATATTGAGAGTCTCTAGTTGAAATCTTGCCCAATCAATAAATAAAATGTTCACTGTCAGGTTGTGTCAGAAGCAATAAAGATTGATGTAAAGTCTAATGTCCTCAAGTTCATGACCTGGGGAAAATTCTCTTCAGTTTCTGAGTATTAAAGGCATTTCTCCTTCAAGTGTAAACAAGGGATTCAGTTCCTTTAATCAAGGTTAGTACAGAAGAGCTTGCTTTATTCTAGTGTCCAACTGAGTTCTTTAATGTCTCTTCCAATATATTGCATTTTGTAGTGAAATCAGGAAGGTCTCATCTATGAATCCTGTGGCACTTCGCAAAAACTATGCAAAATTCAGGTGACCTAAAGACATAATGCCTGGATCACCAAAAGCAGTAAAGAAAATTCAGTTAAATACACAAGATTAGCAAGATAACCTATTGGAGGTCTATTTAAAATATACAAATGTAGAAGCATGCCTTTCAAACATAATGAGAAACATACACATCAGAAAAAGAAATTACTGGGATCTTCTGAAAAAAATACTTGGACAACAGAAAAGTGGGTGAAGGGAGATGTCGGACAGTTTAAGATATGACAAAATAATAATAATTTATAAATTATCAAGGGTTCATGGGGGAGGGGAGAGGGAGGGGAAAAAATGAGGAGCTGATGCCAGGGGCTTAAGTGGAGAGCAAATGTTTTCAAAATGATGAGGGCAATGAATGTACAAATGTGCTTTACACAACTGATGTATTTATGGATTGTGATAAGAGTTGTATGAGCCCCCCAATAAAATGATTATAAATAAATAAAATTGAGGAAAAAATATTTACATGCATCAAGAAACTTTATCCAAAGAATAAAAAGAAAACCCATGACTGAGAAATTGGGGTTGTGCTGGGTGGTGGCGTGGTGGAGATGAAACATCAGATAAGAACCAATCTCGAAATTCTATAGAAAATCGCTACCCTTCAACAGCTCAGTATCATTGGGTGCTGACTGTGAAGCATACCATCAATTACTCCTTATGTAAGTTCAAGTTGAAGTTGAATAAAATTAAAGCAAGTCCACCAGAGCCAAAATATTGTGTATATTCCAACTGAATTTCAAGACCATCTGAAGAATAGATTTGACTCACTGAGCACGAAAATCAGAAGACCTGAAGAACTGTCAGAGGACATCAAGAACATGATATCTGAAGAAAGCAAAAGGTCATTTAAAAGACATGAAAGAAAGGGAAGATTAGAGTAGATGTCAGAAGAGACTCTCAAACTTGCTCTTGATTGTAGAATCGCTCACTACCAGCAGCCTATAGGACAGGACTTGCAGTGGCCCGGTAAGTTTCTGAGACTTTAACTCCGGTGGTAGAAAGTCTCATTTTTTCTGGTTTTGAAATGATGACCTTGTGGTATGCAGCCTAGCACGTAACCCAAATGGAAGAAATGACGAAGCGAAACTGCTGAACAGAAAACTCCAAAGGGAAGATCCAGTAGACAAACTAAAGTCTTACAGAGAAGTGTGCGAAGACCTGAAGTTAGCCAGCCAAAGAGGAAAGGCATGCTCAGCATATATCAAATTGAAAGAATTGAAGGAAAAAAATCAAGTCTCAGGTTACAATACTCAAAGAGTCTCTGACCTGAGCATCAAAAGAAAATGCAAAGAACACACTGTCACTACACCAAAAGGAACTGCTGTCATGCTACCATTTCAAGAGGCAATGTATCATCAAAAACTAAGGATGCTGAAGGAATAAATATAAGCCTGCACTGAAAGTATTAGCTAAAAACAAGACTCTAGGAATGACAGAACACCAATTTGAATATTTCAACAAGCTGATGAAGCACTGGAAGCAATCAGTCACTTATACCCCCAAATTGTACACTTTCTATGAAAAGGTAGCCCCCCCCCCCAAATGTCAGTTATTGAACAATATCATTCATAGCATATCTTTCTCCCTTTGAGCACCATAACCACTGTGCCACCAGGGAGCCTTGATTTTATAAAGAAGCCTTGGAAAATGCATGCTAGTGTTTATGACATTGAGGCATAGCTTGACATACCTCTAGTCTATATAAAGGTGAAATTACCTTCCTACCAGATAGTATCATATACAGTATTTAAAAACAGCCTAAGAACTTTTGCCTGTTTACTTACTGCAATCAGTTTGCATACAAAAGAAATGGCTGCATACAAATGCACACTCAAAGATTGGTGGTAGCACTGAGTGGCAGGGAGGAGGTACTTTCCATTACTCAGAATTGCAGTCAAAAGACCAAGCTGCCCTGTTGTACCCATCATCAACATTCAGCAAGCTCATAGTGACCCTGAGCTCTTTGAAAATAAAGTAATCCCCATCAAATGCCAAATAGAGAGCACTATTTTCCAGATATTCTCTGGGTCACAAAAACCTGGTCTTCAGAACCAGAAAATTACAGTATCTGCAGAGAACAGACCACATGTTTGCAAACAGAACAAACAAACCCAAACTTTCTCTTTAACTATAGACCACATGAAACGTCTTTTTCAGGGGAAAGAAAAAAAAACAAACAAACAAATGGAAATTTATTTTCTCAAAGCAATCATTGAAATTCCAAATTGGTTATAGGGCACTCATTTTAAAGCACAAGTCTTAAACCAGAATTCTGATAAAGAGGAGAAAATGCATGCTCATTTATCAAGAGTGTCAAGAATTAGTTTGAAACTTTGGTTACCCAGGATTATATAAAATTCCTAGCAGGGAGTCGGTTTTCTGAGATTCTAGTCAACTATATAGAGAATTTCAACATGGGCACACTTATTTTTCAAACTCTTCCAGAGACTGCACTAAACAGACAGGTGGAAGCCAGTCTACAAACAAAACACAAGGCAGCCCTTGTTTGTCTATGGGACAGAAGTTGCATGAGGAAGTTCCTTATTTTCTCCAGATATGGCTTTTCCCAGTTTCAGAGCAGGTTTGAGTTACTTCAGATTTAGGAATATAGGGCACAATGAAATACTTTCAGGAAGCACAATGGGACTTGGAAAGTGTGTCACTTGGATCAGGTGTACCTAACGTTTCAGAAGCATTGTCTTAGTGGCAGCAGGGAGCCTAAACTCTTTGCCTGTCATCTGAACTAGAAATCAAAGACTGTCGTTCACAACTAGCAGCCATCTTACCAGCTTTTAAAACTTATACCACAGTCATTTTACACAGAAAGAATCTCACTTACTCTTGCTGGTAGGACAATAACAATAACAGTAGGGGGAAAAAACTTCAAAAAAGAAGCTTCACCACTGCTCACGGAGTCTGCACCACTATCTTCAGTGGAGGATGAAACAAATAAGACGGAGAGGAGAGAGAGAGAATAAAGCAAAACAAAATAAAGCAATGAAATCTTAGGCCAGAGTGCATGTGCACTTTCTCTTGACATGTGTAAGTCTACAGATACAACCAAATACCCCTTTGGTGTTGAGGCACAATCTGGAGATAAGCAAGAGCAGAGCGGTACCCTAAAATCTAATTGTGGTTTCTTTAAGCTTACCTGTTATCTTTCCCTGATCTTCTCAGAGACCTTCAGAGACATTTCTACGTCATTGGTAGAATTCTCACTCAAAAATCCCTACGGCCATTGTGTCTTTACTGATTCTTGACTACTCCCTGTGGGCTTCTGAGACTGTAACTGTTTACAGGAGTAGAAAGCCCAATCTCTCACCACAGAGAAAGCTTTAATAGATCTCAGACAAAACAAGCAAATATTCAAGAGCCTTTTCTCATGGGCTCCCCACCTTTTCCTGGTGCCTTTACTGGCCTTCAGAGGTCTCCTAGGAAAGATTTTTGGGATCCTACCAACTACATCAAAATGTTCTATTGGAAAAATTATTATCTATAATACTCCGAATACATTTTATAACCAAAGATAATAAAATGCACTTCATAGAGATATTTTGATTAAGTCTTAAATAAGAGAAATAAAAGAAAAAGACAAATTACCAGATGAAGGAGACCACCAGTTAGAGCCCATAGTGGTATGCAAAAGATTCACCAGCATGTGGGTAATTACAACATATGAAAACCAAAACTATTTGTACAAAAGTTATCATTGGTGGCAGATCAATTGATCATTGTCACAGACTGGATTAGGAAAGTGGAAACGAACCATGATGGGGATAAATACACTATTGTGTATTAGAAAACCTTACGAATTACTTTGAAGGCTGGCTGACCAACTTGTTGGGTAAGACTCATGGCCATGCAGCCCAGGTAAGTCCTCTGGGGATCGGATTTGCCCGCCTAGACAGGCCAGAAGCATCATAGTACTATCAAACACACCCTGCCTGTGGGCATCGCTTTTGTCATTGCCTGTTTATGGTTAGAAAGAACTCAAATGATGTCAACTATATGTCAAGAATAAAAATAAATTTAGCCTTCCCACTGTTAATTATAGTCTTCCATAAATCATGTATTTGGTAGCAAAACTCAAATACAATGAACTTTTCTAAGTAAATTATTAGTTGTGGAACAATCTTTTTCTCTTGATAAAAAATTTACCTTACAGCTGAGAAAGGAAGAGAAAATTTAGTGAAGTAGAAATTTCCATTTCTAATAAACATGGGATAGAGTCCTCATATTTGTAAATTGTTTGCAGAATATAAAACCCAGATACATTTTATCATATGTTCTGTGAATCTGATGAGGAAAAATAGAACTTTCATAGGCTTTCAGTGGATTTATAAGCACAGAGATGGTCTTTTGGGGGTCATTTTATCATGTGTATATTAAGAAAAGCCTGTATATGATTCAGTTTAGCAATTTCAATTTTAAATACTTAGCCTAGAGAAATATGTATGTATTTAGGCACATGTTCTAAGACATATGTTACTTTATCACGTTTATTAGAAATGTAAATTTCTACTTCAGTACATTTTCTGACCACATGCAATGCAGCTCATCTCATAAACAGTAGGCCGTTGGGGTTCTCCCACCAACTACTCACAACCACACTGTTTCTTAGTACACACACATTTCACAGGATCACACTGAAGTGTCCTGGAATTTCAGTTCTTCGTGATGTGATCCATAATTAGTCATGGTTCACAGTCACATGTTTTTACATAGCAATTAAACATAGGTGCATCTTCCTGGTAGTCTCTGCTTTAAGCCAAGAGCAATTTACATCAACAATGAAATGTTTTATGTTCACTTCTGAAAGCAGCTTGAATTTTTTAAATTCCTTGTCACTATACTATTGAAGGTTTAACATTATTGTTAGGAAAGTAAATGTAAGACAATGAACATTATTGAGAATGCAGGATCTGACCTCATTAAGGTGGTAATACATTGCAAATAAGTCAGAATCATATTTAGATTAGTAAATAAAAAAAAGGAAAGTCACGGGAAAATAACTGAAGTAGAAAAGTCATAAGATTCATATTATCAGTGGAAAAGATGTTTTAAAGTCAAACATCACCCTTTAATTTAAACATCTATATAAACATTGTTGATATATACATATCAACCATGCATCCCTGAAAAGGCCCTTGAGTTTAGAATATAATCATTCACCGAACTTGTAAAGCAAAGGGAACACAAGCTGATAGAAAATAAACATAGGTAGAGCTTGGGAAAGGGGAAAATATTCCAGCAAGAGATGACTTCTGTGATACACATGAAATGAGAAAAGACATTTTGAAACACAGTACTAGATTTGAAAGACTGATTAGAAAAAAATAAGAAAAGGAAATTTAAAAAAATCTAAAGCTTTCAACCTATCAGAACAAATGCCACAAAAATGATCAGCCAGGAGATTAACTATATACATAATAAATGTTCTCGAAGCAGATCATGAATTAATAGAATAACATATAGTTAAAGATAAAATTCAAGGTAGATTTCTAACATAAAATATGTAAAACTTTAATATTCAACATTTCAGAGGAGAAAAAGTACAAAAGATTACCAACATTAATAGATATATTCACAAACACTGAATACTGCTGAACCGTGAATTTCTCCATGACATTTCCAGCAAAAGTCTTTGTAACTCCTATAAAATGACTGTGTGGAATCAAATGGGGTATATGAAGCTTTGATGAGTGGATTGGTCACTTTGGCCACCATGTTGTGTTTAAACCAAGCTATCCCAGATATGTAAAGGAGAATATCACTGTCATCGATAGCGAGCCAGGAGCAGAACACATCCTTTGGACTCGGAGATCACTCCCTGTATGTTGACCCCGCCTCATTCCAGAATAGGGCAGTGAACAAAGAGCCAGAACACAAAACAAAGCTAAGAACTACCCTGTCTATGGTGTAATTAAAACTACCTTGTTTCCCAAAAAATAAGACCGTGTCATATTAATTTTGGCTCCCAAAGATGCACTAGATCTTATTTTCAGGGGATGTCTTATTTTTCCATGAAGAAGAATACAGTACACATTTATTGTTTATTGTTTTATTAAAAGAGACCTCACATTTCCTGTCTGCTCTGGCTGCACTGCGGCCAACAGTGAGCTGTGCTGCGAAGTCCACCACTATGGTCCAGAGTCCAGAGTTGCGGTAGTTTCAGGAGGGCCTTATTTTCGGGGAGGTCTTATTTCAGGGGGATGCCTTACATTTCAGCGAGAGGCAAAGCTGTAAGTAAGTCTTATTTTCGGGGGATGTCTTACTTTCTGGGAAACAGGGTAAGTGCCTTCAGGCATGAGGCTTCAGGGACGTCAAGGAGGGTGCCTCCAGACACTAACTCAGGGAATTTAGTATAAAACACCTTTGCATTGAGGCTTTTGGCAGCGCGATCAATTTCCAACTGAAGATGTTGGTAGAATTCTTCAATTTCTTCATCACTAGCCTTAGTAGTTGGTGCATCAATTTGAATAATGATTGTATTAACTGAATTTCCTTTTATGTATATGGATATTATCCTATCACAGAGAGCATTGTACTTCAAGATAGACCTTGACATGTTTTTGACTATGAATTTGAATTTTATTCCTCTTAAATTTTTCATTCTAACCATAGTAAACCACATGATTGTCTGATGCTACATTTTCAATATCAGTTCACTTCAGCTCACTAATGCATATGATATAGCTCTTTATGGGTTCCATTTTATTTTTGAGGACTTTCAATATTTTTATTTGTATTGTCCATTCTAACTTCAGATTACTAATAGATGTTTGCAGCTGTTTTAATTCTTTTCATCTGCAAATGAAGTTCCCAAAGGCTTTAATTTCTCCACTTTATTATGTCTGCTCATGGTAGATCCGATGTTGGAGTTGATTCCATTATATTAAGTAACATTAGGGCGATTAGTAAGACTTAACTGCCAAACCACTGAGAAAACTGACTCACTCAAGTGGAGAGAATCCCAAACGATGCCAGTGTGCATACTCAAACTCCTATTTCTGCTCTTGGGGACTTGTTTTCAATTTCTTCAGCTTTGATCTGAACTTATATATGCGCAACTCATTTTAACTACTAATATTGAGCTTCTACCTTGTCTCTTCCTTCAGATGTATCCAATTTAGTTTCTGCATATTCCATCTTGAGACATTCATGGATATAGTTACTATTTATATTGTTGGGAAAAAACCGCATTTATTATGAAGTCATTGGCCAAATATTTTGGTTTTATTCAATTATGAAGCGGGAGATGTAAATGGGGTTAATGAGTTCTTTGGTTCTGCATGTGTTAGGCACAAGTATGATGTTATCATTATCTTTATTTAACTATTTTGTATGCTTTAAGAGGTAGGCACAGGTACCAACTTGACAAAGTGTGGTCAGCGATAGGTAGTGTGCCAAATATTATTGGACCTGATTCTCAGTGGTTTTGATATCATTGTCCTCCATATGCAATATATGTAATCACTTCCATATTGAGACCAGCTCTGAGCAACCAACACACACATACACAGACTCGCACAGAAATATATTAACTTCACTTGTTTTGTTATTCTAGGGAATCCAGCCTAAAAGACAGATGATAATATGTGTTAATAGAGTGAGCTGAAGTTCCAGAATTTGACCCCAAATCACCTTTAGCCATGCACTCCCTTTTTGTAAGTGACAATAGCAATGTTCAAAGTTGTACTTAGAAGAACCATAGAAATCCACAGTAAAATGTGAAGAGCAAGGGAATGGGGCTTGTTCATTGTATTGACCTTAAATGATTCATGAGAGTTCATAGAACTGGAGAGCCCAAAGTGACTGCACAGATCCCAGGTCCCAGGCCTGTGTCTGGAGGGCAAGGGGATCCTCAAAGATAAGGCACCTTCAAAATCCTGATTCTGACATCAAAAGGAGTTTCAGTGAGGAATAATATGACTCAACTTGGGCAGTGTTAAGTAAAAATGTATACTTAAGCATTAATTTTACAGAAAATACATTAGGAGAATGAAAAGAACAATTATAAATCTAAAATTCAACTTTTTTAAAAAAGCAGGCACTAGCACAGATATAGTGAACATTCAGATCTAAGTTAGAAACTGTCTTAGACAGGGAGAGAAGCTTTAACTGCATGATCTCACTGCCCCATGATTTTGCAGCCATGCATCAAAGCAGATACTATATCGAGAGTTTCTGATTTGCCATCTGAACAGACTCTATTGATTGTGAAGGGGATAAGATCTAACATATTAATCTTTAGTGCTAGAGAACTCAGACCAACAGAACTGTCACTTCAAAGATAATTCTTCATTCAGCCATACCTGCAAACGACCTTATAAATAAAATCTAGTATTTCTGAATGCATATATAATACACAATACATATTAATTTTAAAAGAAAAACAGATTGCTTGCTAAGATTTTAAAATAAACCACCAAAATGCTTGGGAGAATATGTGGAGAGGAAATGTCAAACATCTATGACTGGCCAATGAAGTAGGTGAAAATACATTGAGAATTTTTTTCCCCTTTCCTAAAGCTGTGACTGCACTATGGATTGTTACGAGGACAAAGCAAGTTGTCTTTTAAGAAGTACAGTCAGAGTGTTTAGAGTCCAGGATGGGGAAACTTTGTCTTCCGTACTTCGGATATGTTGTCAGGAGAGACTAATTCTTTAAGAAGAACGTGATGTTTGGTAGAGGGGCAGTGTAAAAGGGGAAGGCCCTCAAGGAGGAGATGGATTGACACAGTGTCTGTATCAGTGTGCTCTCACAGGGGAACAATTGTGGGGAGGACACAGGCCAGGCCAGTGTTTCATTCTGTGGTATTTAAGGATGCTGTGGGATGGAATTGACTCAATAGTACCTACCAACAAAAACAAAGCTTTGAAAGAAGGTATTGTCTTCAATTTTAAAAGGTCATGATGTTTCTGTGTCATATATATTTAAGTGCAAAACATTTACAATCTAAAGATGCTGAATAAAAAAATGAATATGAATATATATCTGAATTATAGGACTGCATATTTGATCATGTTGCTAGTTAAAAAACTAATTGTAAACATAGCATGCTTTGTTTTGATTTTTAATCATATAACTGATAGAGTAATAATAATAACAGTTCTTAAATGCCACAAATAAATGCTAGAAAACAATACAATGGTTTATTTTATGCATCAAGTTGGCTAGATTATGATGTCCAGTTGCTTGGTCAAACATTCACCTAGCTGTTATAGTTCTGCATAATTAGATCAAGTTTCCTTAAATGAAGAGTTTGCATCCCATAATATAGGTAAACCAAATCAAAAATCCAAATTAAGTCATTATCTACTCAGAGCAACCTTACATAAGATTTGAGACTAAATATTTGTGGGAACAGATAGCCTCATCTTTCTCCCACAGAGTAGCTCCTGTCTTTTAAAACAGGAAGCAAAGGTGAAGGTTTGGACAGAGTATAACAGAGTTCATGACAACATCTTCATACGACATTTCTCAGAACTTCATGTTATCCCATGGAACTTCCAGATAATCTTGTGCAACCGGAACCTTTTAAAAAGCTTGATTGAGTGTGGGGTGGGAGTGAAAAGTGTCGAGGCTAGTCTTGTTGGCTGGTATGATTTTCTTCATTCTATAGAGTTTCTAATTAAAATGATCTTAAATGCCCAATGTCTTACTCTTGGTAAAACAGGAAACTAATTTTGGTAACAATTTGAACCACCGTGCTTCTAGTTAGCAGCCCAATTGCCTGCATTGCCACAAAAGCTCCTAGTCATACAGTTGGGGCTCAATCAATTTAAGAAGTTTTAAGGACAAAAGCGAATTTTCCTAGAGTGTGTTTATAAATATACATTTTGATAGAGCCCAATACCACCACCACCCCTTTATTCTTTTTGTGCCCTGATCTAAGAATGTGTGGACACACGCCTTCAGGAGTGCTCAGCTGCTGCTGTTCTTAGACCTATAGATTTCCAACTTGTCAGCCCAAGTTGCTTATTAGCAATCAATCTCGCCCTCCCTCTTGTGCTCGCTCCTTCCCTTCCCTCCCTCTCCCTCATTCGGTTATCCTCGAGAACCCAAAGGCAAAGACTGACTGATAGATACTAAATATATCACTTTTAAAGATTCTATGTTGAAGTTGTTAGTGTATTCTCAATATTTATTGGCATGTGCAGCATTTATTGAATGCTTACTTTATAGAAAGGTTAGGCATGACAGGATTGTGGGTTCTACTTTAAAAAAAGGCTCATTTCTGTGCCAGTTATACCTGAGTGTACATGTTTAAGCAGCTTGCTTCAATCAAAGTGCCACGTGGGGAGGTGAACTGAATACAGAGTAATACTATTATTTTAAATACCCCTTTGCTCTATGTAATTAAGAAAGGAATTGCTCTTATTAACTAAGCACTGGCACAGAAGTCTGTTTCACAAATACGTCTCACAAGGAGTGGCGTGGGACAGGCTCACTTATTTTGCTACAAATTAAGCTATAGTGAATTTGAGAAAAAACACCAATAATGGAGGGAGAACTCTAAAACACGGTAGATGCAGCTTATAAATATAAAGGTAAACTTTATGAGTAATATGCATAAAAATAGATGTGTAATGGAAAGCTCACATAGCCTATTTTTGAAAGACAATGACTCTAGACCAGGGGTCCTCAATCTTTAAACAGGGGGCCAGTTCACTGTCCCTCAGACTGTTGGAGGGCTGGACTCCAGTTTTTAAAAAAGCTATGAACAAATTCCTATGCACACTGCACATATCTTATTTTGAAATAAAAAAACAAAAGGGGGAAAAACACCCAACGGGTTGGATAAATGTCCTTGGTGGGCCACATGGGGCCTGTGGGCAGTAGTTTGAGGACCCCTGCTCTAGACATTAAAAGTTTCTTCAAACAAACGAATTCCAGAAGAGATTCAGGTTTAAGACATTAATGCTTATGCAATGAAGAGTCAAAATTTGAAATCAACAGTAAAAGGACAGAGAGGATAACACCTTACAGCAACTATATCCTTTTAAATAGTTTTACAAATGTGTTGATTTTTTTTTCCAAAGTGGGAAGTAGAGATACCATGATACAATATTTTAGGGGCACAATTTTATTTTTAAACTTTCGAGTGCTTTTCTTTCTTTTTTAATCATTTCATTTGGGGGCTCTTATAAATCTTATGACAATCCATTATTCAATTTTATTAAGCACACTTGTACATATGTTGCCATCAAGTCCAAAACATTTTCTTTCTACTTGAGTTCTTGGTATCAGTTCCTCTTTTTCCCCCTCCCTCCCCCACTCCCACCCGCCTGAATCCTTGATGAATTTTATTTCATTTTTGTTATTTCGTGTCTTACACTGTCTGTTGTCTTCCTTCACTCACATTTCTGTTATTCATCCCTCTGGGGGGGGTGAGCTATATATCCAACCTTGTGAAGGATTCCCCCTTTCTCCTGCTGCCTCTCTCCCCCCAGCCCCCCTACCTTCATGATAGCACTACTCCCACTACTGTTCCTGGGGGTTTTATGTCCTAAAGTCCATGTGTCGAAGGCTCTTAACTTTACCAATGCGTGTACTTACAATGGATTTGAAAGGTAGGCCTGGGTCATGGTAGTGGGGGAGGATGAAACACTAAGGAACTAGAGGAATGATGTGTGTTTCGTTGGTGCTATACTGCACACTGGTTGAATTGTCCCTTCCTTGTAACCCTTCTCTGGGGGTATGTGCAATTGTCTACAGATGGGCTTTGGGTCTCCACTCCAGCTTCCTTCTTTCACATCAATATAATTGTTTATTTTGAATGTTTTGATAGCTGATACCTGAACCTGTCGATACCTCATGATCACACAGGCTGGTGTGCTTCTTCCATGTGGGCTTATTTGCTTTCCTACTAGATTGCTGCTTGTTTAACTTCAAGCCTTTAAGACCCCAGACACTATATCTTTTGCTAGCCGGCACCACCCACTTTCTCCACATTTGCTTATGCACTCATTTTGTCTTCAGCAATCGTGTCAGGAAGGCGAGTATCAAAGAGTGCCAGGTTATTAGAACACATGTTCTTGTGTTTAGGGAGGCCTTGAGTAGAGGCCCAAGGTTCAAGTGCTACCTTAATACTTAACATATAAATATATTTACATTGACTTCTATCCATTTCATTATAAATCAATATATTTATGTATATACAAGTTACAGCACTTCTATAAATAGCTTTTGCCTTCAACTTCTTTCCTCTATTTCCTTTCAGCTTCCTTCTGTTTTTCTGTCATGCTCACCCTCCATTCAGTTCTCATTAATTCCTCTTGGATACATTGCATTTGATCATACCCCACCAGGCATTATACCCCCTCCCAGACATCAATTTTAGATCTCTTGTTGCTCCCTTATCCATGAGTTTGTTGGCTACCCGCTCTCCCTCCCTGCCCTCTCTTCCCCCATATCCCCTGGGACCACAGGTCCCACTGGTCTCTCCTAGGGATTGTTTGTCCTGCCTATCTTATATAGATAGACATACGGCTAGAGTGTTTTTCTGCTTCTTGGTTTGTTTGTTTCCTCCCTTTTGCTTTTATACCAAAGGAATTGAGCTTCCAAGTTAACATACAGGAACACAATAGCTGTTCTGTTTGTGTGACTGACTTAGGAGTTGATTATCATTTCTTTTGTTTTTTTCTACTTGGCATATAACTTTGGGTCTGAAATTCTAAGCCCTCATACTTATTTTTCTCATGGGACCAATTATCTTTAAATATACTTTTGGCAATGTCAAATTTCTTAAGAAATAGCAATGATACATTGTAGGATAAAGTTTTATAAATGATACATATATCACATTAAACCTGCTGACTCAGAATCTGTGTAAAATGGAAAGCAATCAGGTAAAAGGCAAATATTACTTATTAAGATGAAAACAATAGAAAAGAAGTAACTATAGGCTATCAAAGCCAGGCTCAATCAAAGATTCTATTTATTAATAAAATAAGATTCAGGGAATAAAAAAAAAGAACTGAGAAAGAAAAAAAAAAGATAAGATTCAGGAACTTAATAAAAGTGTTTATATTTTATTGAAAATATAAGCATTGTCAGCATGTCTCAGGTTCAATTAATTTGAAAATAGGTATAATCAAAAAAATTATGTATGAAACAAAAAACTAAACAGCAAAGTTCAGTGCTCAAAGACTAAACTCAAACTTTAGAGTGCATTCAAATGACCTGGAGAACCTCCCAAACCATAGGTGGCCGGCCCCCTTCTCATGCCTCTCTCAGTAAGCGTAGGGTGGGAATGGAGCATTTACACAGCTGACAATTTTCAATGTAATGCTGATGCTGATGGTCTGGCTCACACACTCTGAGAAATACTAGTATGAAGTTTAATTTATATGTATAAGTGTTCACATAGTCAAAATAATGCATACAAAGACTATTAGTCTGAGCTATAGCTGTTTGGGAATAGGTGGGCATCAGTAAGTATACATTGTGAAAAATTGTTAAAGAAAATGGAAGAAGAATGGGAAAATATTTATTTTCTATAAGAGATAAAACATAATGTATCATTCTGCCAAAATGAAAACTTAAAAAAGTTAAACATGTTACGTAAAGACCTTAAAGCAAATACATTAATTTGCTAAATCAGATTATCATAGTTTCCTGTCAAGTAAGAGAGATAGAAAACAGTAAAAAGTGACTGCAATTTTTCATAACAAATCTCATCGACTGTACTATATATGTGCATATCTAAATGTAAGCCAAAAAGTATTGCTACTTGAGACACAGTTCATGCATTCATGGACTTATTCCAAACAGCATGAGTTTAAGCATGAGTTTAAGCATGTCTCTATGATTAAAGGATAATTATAGACTAGTTCTCTTAATAATGCATTTGCCAAAAACAAGGCTCCATGAATGGACAGATCCCACTGAAATGTTTCAGAAAGCTGAAACATTGGAAGCACTCACTCAACCATACCAGGAAATTTGGAAGACAAGATATTTGGTCAATTGAATGGAAGAGGTCCATATTTGTGCCCATTCCGAAGAAAACCGACCCAACGGACATCTCAAACTCTAGAATGATGCCATTGAGAGCACACACAAGCCAAATGCTGCTTACGAGTACCGAGCAATGGTTGTGACAATACATCGACAAGGAACCACCAAAAGTGCAAGGCGTGTCACTGGTGAGGTCAGACAGATCTTTGCTCAAAGCAACGAATACCAGAAAAGACATTTACTTGTGTTTCACTGGCTATGCAAAGTCATTCAATTGTGTGATCAGTGTTTCTCAACCTTTCTACTGACGCAGCCCTTTAATACAGTCCCTCGTGTTGTGGTGATCCCCCAACCATAGCATTATTTTTGTTGCTATTTCATAACTGTAATTTTGCCTGTTATGAATCAGGCGACCTCTGTGAAAGGGTCATTCTGTCCCCTAAGGGGTCGCGGCCCACAGGTTGAGAACCGCTGGTGTAGACCATAATACACTGTGGATGACCTTGAGAAGAATGGGAATTCTGGACTACTTCATTGTGCTCGTTCAGAACTGCACATGGATCAGGAGGCAGCTGTGTGAACAGAACAAGGGAACACTGCACGGTGTAAAGTCAGGAAAGGTGTGCTTCAGGGTTGGATCCTCTCACCATGCTTGTCTAATTTATATGGTGAGCAAATCATCCGAGAAGCTGCACTACAGTAAGAAGAAAGAAGGCATTAGGATTGGAGCAAGGCTTACTAACAAACTGCGGTAGCAGAGGAAACAACCTTGCTTGCTGGAAGTGAGGAGAAATTAAAGTACTTGTTGATGGAGATCAAGAACGTTCCTCTTCAGTATGGATTACAGCTCAGTGTAAAGAAGACCAAAATCCTCACAGTTGTGCTAATAGTGAGCATCATGATAAATGGAGAGAAGGGTGGAGTTGTAAGGATTTTGTCTTACTTGGATCAACAATCAATGTTCGTGGAAGCAGCAGTCAAGGGACCCAGAGATCTATTGCAGGAGGTAAGTCACATCCTCGGGGGTGAATCCCCTCCAAGAAAGCGTCTCCTCCGCAGTCACGTCTCCTTGGATGTGAGGCGCCCATCTGCCAGCAGCCGTGCTGATGATGTGGTGCTTCCTTTGTTGAGACTTTCAGTATTTGAAAATGCTTTGACACGATGTGTGAGGTTTTCAGCAGGTTCTTCCTCAGAAGTGGGGAGCCAATTCCTTCTTCGCTGCCAATTCTTAGTCTAGAAGCTTCACCAAACCTGTTCTCTGTGGGCGAATCTGCTGCCATTTGAAACACCAAGTGACAGAGCTTCTAGCATCGTAGCAACATGGGAGCCAGGATAAGACAAACTGACAGACAAGCTCTGGAGGGAGGGTATAGACAGATGGAAATATCACCTTCAGAAGGAATGATTGTATGTCAAGAATCAATGGCTCAATATTGATTTTATTTGTTTAATCAAAATTTCTATAATTTTGCAGCAGCAGATTTGTCCCTTACTGTCATACACATTGGGTCAAGGTAAAACATAATTAAAATGAAACTTCAAGATTAACCAAGGCAACAACAGCAAAAAAGATTATTGGATTAAGATCAATGAACTTTAAACATGGACATTTTCTTTCCTATTTATGAAGAGTTTAAAACATAAAATGAAGAAGAGCTAAGTGCCTTTCAGTTACATTTCTCTGAGTGTTGAGTATCTTTCCTTCATTAAATGGATGGCATAGTGGTTTACATGCAGGGCTGCTAATTGCTAGTCAGTAGTTCAAACCAACAGCCAAGAGTTGGAAACCCATAGAGCAGTGGTTCTCAACCTTGAGTCGAATGACCCTTTCACAGGGGTTGCCCGATTCATAAAAGTAGCAAAATTACAGTTCTGAAGCAGCAACAAAAATAATGTTATGGTTGGGGGTTCAAAACAAGATGAGGAACTGTAGGAAAGGGTCACGGCATTAGGCAGGCTGGGAACCACTGCCATAGAGGCAAGTCTACTCTGTCCTACAGAGCGCAAATTGGAATCAACTTGGTGGCAGAGAGTTCTGGTTATTTAATAGGAGCCCTGGTTTGACTGTAGGTTGTGAAGTCGGCAGCCAATGTAGAGGTCAGCAATTCAATCTCACCAACTGCTGCTCCAGTGAACGATAAGGCTTTCTAGGCCCATCGAACAATAGAGGTAGTTCGACGCCATCCTGTATGCTCATTATCATTCAGAATCAATTGTAATACGTTTGCTTTGGTTTGTGACTTTAGATAACCTTTTAAACACATTTCTATCCTTAAAGTAAATTAATTTTGTCTCCAAATATAAAATCGATTCATAGCTGCTTACACTGGTGTCTCGATGGCACAGTGGTAAAACACTCCCCTGCTAACCGAGCAGTGGGCAGTGTGAGTTCACCAGCTGCCCAGTGAGTGAAAATCCCTTGCAATCTGTTCCCACAATACTGACGAACTCACTGCCATTGTGCCCGTTCCAATTCATCGCCGGGCATCCCTTCAGTGTAGCATTCGTTATGTGCTGCCCTATCCGGTCACTATGAATCAGCGTCCAGTAAATTGCCCATAAAAACAGCATATCTCTATATTCTAAACAGATGAAAACCCAGCCAGGAGTTGAATCGGTATCAACACAAATGGCCCCTATAAGATGGAACAGAACCAACTGCGTTATAAGGTTTCAGAGGTTGTGACGCCTACCGGAGCAGGCTGCTGCCACATCTCTTTTCCGCGGAGCAGCTGGTGGGTTTGAACTACCAGCCTTGCTTTGTTTAGGAGCCAAGGCAATTCACATATCTATATAATAGTCATTAAATATGCATAAAGTTACAGAGATATTTTGCTCTAAATATTATCCCATTTACTTTTATTTCAATGTATTAAGTTGTACTAATTTAAAATAATGAGCAATAAAACTGTATATCACTATGAATTAGTGTGTTAATTAAGAGAAAAATCAGGCCAGCCAATTTTTCCTGTTCAGTTTCCTCAAAATCTCAGTGAGTACAGTTTTACTCTAAAACAAAGAACATTTTCACCTATCGAGTAATGAATGTCCTAATTATTTATAATAAATACAATATTTAGAAATTTTAATGTCCATTCCTTCCTGGAAGTTGCTTTGAAAGTATGTTATATTCATTGAACTGTGTATTTCACATGTATATTTTAAATAATTGTACTTTTTACAATTTTACTTATTTAATTTAAAAGTGACATATTAGATATGGTTGAAAGTCTCTGAGAATGTTGAATGAGAACACACAAATACATGGAGCTCAATGGAAATATGTAGCTTAAGTCTGAACTCAATAAGACGTCTCTATAAAGTTCCCGACTCATCAAACATGCTCTGCCTGTTATTCCTAAAATATTAAAAATATATATGCATGCGAACAAAAGAAAATATCTATATTTTATTTTAGTCAGAGTCTGTATTTACTCAGTCCATGATCCATACTACATGCCTTCTTGACAGTTCCATTTAAACATAACAATTACAACATGCATCAAAATGAATTATTCTTCTCATCCAACCAAATATGCTACTTTTGTAGATTCTGTGCCATTTAAACTTACACATCTTTTGATGCTTCTTCCTCTTGAAACGGGTTGTAGGCTTATCATAGTTCCTATCTTTGATACCTGTCCTAAAGATCTAGCCTTATCTCCTGCACTCTTCTGTCTTATTTTTACTCCACTAATAAGGCAGCGTTCCATTTCCTCCACATGCAGTGTTTTCTCTGGTGTCTAGGTCATGAAGTGCTCTTCCTTATGTTTACTATACGTCTCTCCCTCCACTGCTCTTTGATGGCTAATGGAATGAGTCCATTTGACTAGGCCATAGCCCTCAGTGATGTAGCAAATATTATCTATCATACTCCATTTTATGATCTGATGTGAGCAGCCAGGCAATTGGAAAGGGAGCTTCCTTGGTGATGTGGCTTGTGTCCCATGTGGAAATGAATGTCCTGGCAAGGGTCTCCTTTAATCCTGTTCTCCCGTGTGACGACCGTATGCAGGCGTAGAAGAAGCCTGCCCAGTCGATTTTGGATTCACCAGCTCCCACAACCCTAAGACCGGAGGCGGCTAGCTGACCCAGGGATTGGGGCCATGCAGCCCTCATGCTTGTGCGAGCCATTTCCTTCAAGTAAATCTCTCTCTATCTTTATATTTACACTTCTCTAATTTTGCTCCTCTAGAGAATCCAGCCCAAAACATCCTCTTCCTAAATAATTATGAATCTGCTTTCAGTGTTCATTCAGCTTAAACATCATTTCCTCAGCAATTCTACAAAATACTTAGTTCTTCCTTTTGCACTCTTTTCCAGCCAGAATCAAGTTCTCCAGCAAAACACAATCAATATCAGGAATTTGGTAGTAGATAAACGAGAAATCTTTAGGTCAGGCTGGTAGGCGGAAAACTCCAGCAGGATTTTGTGCTGCAATCTTGCGGTATATGATTTGTTTTCTAAAAATATCTATTTTTGCATTAAGACCTCTTAATAATTGAATAAAGCTAGGTCCACCCAATTTATGAAGGGCAATCCTTCCAGTTAAAATCAACTGATTGAAAATATAAGACACATTTACAAACACCTTCACTTTAACACCTGGGTTAGTTTTTTATTCAATAGTTTGGACCTACAGTTGGCGCCTTTGTGACACAAGGGTTCTGTGTTGGACCACTAATCCTGAAGCGGACAGATGGAGCCACTGACATTTCTCCCACGACAAAAGACTCCTTGAGAGTCCATCCTAGACAATCAAACAGAGCAGTTCTACTCTGTCACCCAGATTCTGTCATAGCATAAGTTTCTCATCAAAAATATTCAATTCAAAATTACCATTCAACATTACAGATCTCATCAGTCCGGTTTTAAGGGTGGAGTTAATTTTGGGTTTAGGACACTGTTCAGCACAATTATTCTGTTTCTCTTTGTTTCCTCTTTACTATTGACCTAAAGTTTCTCTCCAAATTAATCATGTATTGTTCATATAAAAAGAACCCTTGCAAAGTAGGATCCTCTTGAATTATAAACTGGTTTTAACTTCCTTCTACTGGTTCTAGAGGCACTTGTAAATGACAGTAACAGACATTTAAACATAGACAGTGGGATAAATGTGATTCCTTTTTTTCTCATAACTACCCTGATGCAGTTTCCATTACATATTAATCATAGGTAGCTTGCAATGTAAATACTGTCAAATAATGTATCACAAGATGTTCTTAAATATAATTTTTTGAGTTTTTCCCTTAGGTTCACAACATGTAAAGATCAGACCCTGAACACTAGGACTATGGAGTGTCTTTATATTTAATTGTACTTGCAAACATAGAAATTGATTTCAGTACTAAGCAAATATCAAACCTGAAAACTTCGGTCTACACAAGTGGTCAATTCAGATCTTAAGAATGGCTCTGCCTCTCTAAGAAAAGTCTGAGTAATAAAAATTTAAAATAGTCAGTTTACATGCGCCTGAGAAGTATACATTTTTATTTTACATCTTATCTAAAGACAGCTATTTATTAGCTAAGCTTTAAATATAATTTGTACATTATCCAACTCGCAAGCCAAGTGCCCAAGACTCTAGTGGTATAATTTAACAACTCCAATTATTGGGCAAGACAGTCTGAAATTAAGGTTTGTTCCATGTGGAACCTCGAAGTGTGTATTACTGTGGAGTGAAAGAGGGGTGCTGACACTGAATAACCAAATGTACAAAAGGGGCTCTGTCTCAAAATTATTATATTAATCCTTGGTGCAAAATGAGAGTAGTGGCACTTCAAAACTTAAGAAAGTCACAGAGAGAATTGAACTTGTGAAATAAGGATGCTAGTTCTGTTTCAAAATATAATCATCTTCATATGCTGTTGTTCACTGTTAGAGGCCAGCAAGTCATTTCTATCTTTCAGGGGCAGTGAACTATTTCATGTGGCTCTTCCAGCCAGTCTCTCACTGATACCAAACGGGTCAGGTAGAAGGTGGAGGAAGAGACTGGTAGATTTACCTGTGAGATAGGTTGACAAAATCCACTATCATGCCACCCTTCTGTGTATCAAATGAGCCTCTGAGAAGCAGCAGTAAATATACCCTTAAGAGCAACAGCCAGGAGTGGAGCGCATCCTCTATCAGTGAATTTCTGCATACAGAACACACCTATAACCTCAGAGGAACAGCTGCAGCACCAGAAGCCAGAGGATAAAAAACAGTGATGGAATTCCCAAACCGCAGAGCAAGAAAAGCTTAGTGCTTTTGCGCAGGAGGCTGGCTTGCAGAGGGAGAGGCCTCTGGGCACTTAGTTGGGGAATCTGGACTTGCTGACGCACGGAAGTGGATCTCAGTGCCTGTGCGTGAGGCTTGCTGGAGTGGGGTGCCGCTGGGTTTGCTGGCCTGTGGAGCTTGAGCTGAATGCCTTTGGGTTGAGGGTAACAGCGGAGGGATCTGCTCCTTTGGATGTGCCTTAGCACACCCGAAAGAAGCTAGTAAACGCCTGGGCTTTTCTCACTGCCATTAGGCTTTGTTACCCTCCTTAATAGATCCTCTGATCACGGAGTTAGTCTGTGATTCTGTGTGGCCATTGCAATGGACATTAAAACCCAGAGAACAAACACATCGCACATTCATTAAGGCAGCACTATTTGCAACAGAACCAAACATCCTCACAATTCATATACTGGAGCCCTTTGTTTCCGTCCTGTTGTTCACTGACCTCCTTTACCAAGCATGATGCCCTTTCCCAGGGCCATCATGGAGTTCAATCGAATCCTTATTGTTAAGCAGTATAATTGTTACTCTGGTATTTGCAACAATGTTTTTTATCAGAAACAGAAATTGGATGGTCATTCACAAGTTTTAGTCATATGACTTATTTTTTGAAAATAAGCTTTTTATTTTGCATATTCCACTACTTTGTTAATGGCAAAATAATAAAATGTAATAATATGGCAATAATAGTCATTGATATTTATAGTTATATTTTTCAAGTGAGTTTAAAGTGATTTAAAAACACAATTTCTTTAATCCTTACATCACATTTCTCAAGCAACCTGTTATGAAAATTATTCTAATTGGAAAAGATAATATCTGTATTTCCATTTTAGTAGATTACCTTAATATTGCAGAACTCAGGACCCAAGTAAGAGCGCTGTTTGTCATAACTAATAAGAGTGCCCCCTGGAAGCTAATGGCAGAATGTGATCATTATTCAAATTTATATGATCAGCCTATCCTAACTAGCGTCATTTGTAGTGATAGATAGATTAATAATACTTTCTTGTATGTACTTGTGTTCTTCCTTATACTTTTCAAAGAAAAATGGCAATGCCTTGTGCTATAAATTATTTGGCTATATATATTATAGTCTAAAATGACAGTCTCATTCTTATTCCTATCAGTTCAAAGTAGCAACTTCAAAGTGAGACTAGAATATTGTAGGGGAAAAAGAAACACCATAACCGACCATAAGACCATAGCAAAAAAACAACAGAGAAAAAAAAAGTCAAAACCAGTAACATTTAAAATATATTAATTTTAAAACAATGGCTAAAAATAAGTTAGATAAGTATTACTTAAGTAAAGTTGGTATCAAACAAAAATGTTAGCGCTTCAAAAAATTGTCAGAGCCTACTTGAAATTAAAAGTAAAAAGATTTTATGGAGCGGCAAAGCAATTTGCAAATTGGGAAACACAGATCCAAAGGTACTGGAACTAAGTGATCACAGGAGGATATACTTTAAGGAGTTTTTATAAGAAAACTCAAAGAACTTCAATTTAAAAAAATCAGGGATTGGTTGACATTTAGTTAATAGTTACATAATTGATGAGGGAACATGTGATTGGCAGGAAATTAATCATTGAATTGGGTACATCTGGCCTTGAAAAAATACCAACATTTTCTTTGAGTAAATGCAGGGAGAATCCAAGATTTATTTTAAGCACTCATCTACTGTGAGAATTATTTTGGTTATCGCTTTTTAGGCAGAGAATACAGTGGAACCCCAGACCTCAACGCTAATCCGTTCTAGAAGGAGCGTCGGGATGCGATGCAGTCAAGTTCTGAATCAGTTTTTCCCATAATAAATAAATGAACACAGATTAATCGGTTTTCAACCCAAGTTTTTACCCTAACCTTTCCTTTTTCAACATTACACAGAAATTTCAAAACGAATAAGTTCAGAGTTAAGTAATATAATTTAAATAAGAATTACACAACATTATAAAAGAGTTTTAACAACTGTAGTATGGCCCATACCTTGAGACGCATGAGGATCTGATCTGTGGACACGGAGGTAAGAGGAGGGATGGAGAGAGAGCAGTCATCGTGTGGAAAAGGGGTCCCCTTCCATCAAAGCAGCTGGTCGCTGCTTTTCAGGAGTTTTTTCCCTTCTTTGCCTCTTTTCACTAGGACCTCGCTGACTTTCTCTAAAAAAAGGGGGGGTGGAGTGCTGTCTCCTGTGGTCTGCTGTTAGCGTTTCCTTAATTGATTTATAAAAGTGTTTACTAAATTATCATCAATAATATCGATAACATGATTAACCAGTTCGTTATCATGATGATTCTTTTCAAACAACTCTTTCTTAGGACCCATGTTTTTTTTTTATCTAAGAACAGTACAAAAAGCCACAAACACTAACTAACTTATAGCAAAACACTTGGAGCACAGCCGCAAAAGATTTAAACAATGAGTACTAAGAACGCCCACTAACTCTGAGTGGCCAAAACACGAACTGCTTGTGTTTGCAAAAATCACGTGCGTCCGGTCAGATTCCAATGTTTCCTTCAAGCCATGATGCAAAATTTTCTTGACATTTCATGTCAAAATCCGATTATATTGAGTCCTGATGCAGTCAAGTACGGGGATTCTACTGTCTTCTTCAAGAAGCAAAAACACTTTCACATTATTCTCTAAAATGCTTTTCCAATTATTTTTCTCCCAGAAGAGTGGAGAATTACAGGAATGACTACATTCTTAACACAAAAATTGCTTTTGATTCAAAGTGGAGTTTTGGTCTCAGCCTGAACATTGGTCTCAGCCACTATCTTGAGAAACTTAAGTTGAGGGTACTTTATTCGAAATGGGAATTACATTTTTGCTTCTGTAAAGTGGGGCCATGGTTGTTGTTAAGTGAAGCCTACTTGGTTCTGACTCACAGTGACCCTATACAACAACGACACCCTGCCTGTCCCTACACCATCACATAAATTATGTTAGCACTGCCACATAGCAAATGAAATCCTCCCTAAAAATTGAAGTCAAACTTTTATTGAAGGAACAAAACTATCCAGCATGAGGGAGTACTCTATAAGGATTCAGCAAATTATTGCCATCAAAGGACATTTGAAACCTAGAATCTAGAAAGTCACAAGGAGAAAATTCTGATTGCTGACATTTTCCAAGTGATGCTTCAACAGAGCCAAGACTATAGCAAGAACTCCTTAACCAGTATTTTGCTAAACTTAGAGTTTGCGTTATTGAACAACTTATTCTGTAGAGCTTTCATGGAGCACCCCAAAGGAATGCTCTTCCTAGGAGAGTAGAGTCAGAGGGAGTGGGAGGAAGGGAAGTGGGTGCCTATAGGCTTCTTGAGGCTGGCATGTGGTCTGCCCCCCTAGCACTCGCATTTTCAGCTCCTTTGGACAATTCACTGCAATATCACAGAACTCAGAAGGCCCATGATGCTGGGGCTGATTAGGGAAGTTAAAAGGTTACCAACGAGGTGAGAAATACTCAGGATACAAGTTCTTCTCTGCTAGGCCCAAAGGCAAATCTCTCTGAACCTCAGCCTCTTGTCATAGCTCTGACCGGTTGCAAAGCTCATTGGCTGTTGTTGCTGTTAGATATTGAGTCGGCTATGACCCTTCGTGACCCTATCCACCCTATACACCCCATCCTGTTCCATCCTCACAATTGTTCCCGTGCTTGAACCCATACAGCCTCACTCCTTCTTGTTGAGGGCCTTCCTCTTTTTCACTGCCCCTGTGTTTTACCAATCATGATGTCCTTCTCCAGGGACTAGACTCTCTTAACATGCTTACAGCTCGTTTAAGGCTGCTATCAAATGCCTGAAAGGCATGCTATTCCACTATAGGCCTCGCTCCAAATGCACAAGAGCACACTTAGCTGCAGCCCCGGCTATGGTTCAACACACCCAGCTGTCCCACTTAAGTGCCCAGAGGCATTCCACTCCATCAGCTATGGCCCGGAGACACTCAGCTGTGCTAACTCAGAGGGCTGGAGGTTCCTAGCTCTGTCAAAGGCTCTAAGTCCTGGTTCTGCTGTTGCTGCTCCTCCGCCATCCTTCTGTTTTCTAAGATGTCTCCTGGATCGAGGAGGTTCAATATGCAGGGATCTCTGAATCCAAAAGATTCACTCGCTTATTGGCTTGTCTCTCTTGCTGGGAATGAAATGCCCTCTCTAACTTCTGAGATGGCTCATTGGATAGCCAGCAGGATGGCCATTACAATTAACCTTGGTAATAATCACTCACAGTGGAATCATAGGGTCTAGTCATTATCATGTCTTCCCCCACACCTTCTTAGAATGTCATGAGAACAAAGATAGCCTCTCGTGGGAGCACCCAAGGCTGGGGCTAGAAGGGCGATGTGACATAATCGATTACAATGCAGCAGGCCAGGTGACTTCTGAAAGTCAGCTCAGAATAAGCAGTAGACGAGAAGCAGAAAAGAAGCTAGCCTACATCTTTGGCAGAAGCTTCTTCTGCGAAGAACTTAGTTCTTTTGAGCTACTTCATAGCACAATATCTGTTGTTAATGTTTCAAAACCTTGAGGAGGGCCCTATATTGACAATTAGACTTTCATGTAAAAGTATTCAAAATTCATTAAATAATATGGAATGATGTGTATGTGTGTGCGCATGTGTGTGTGAAGTAACAGTCCTCCTTCTTTAGCGCCGCCCTAAGAGAAGCTGGAGAACATATGTGAAGTGCCGGCAATACCGCAGGGTGAGTGTGTGCAGCGTTCAAGGCTTGGCCTGGAAAATGCCCATCTAGCTGTATATTTTCTCTTGTTTTAAGGCATATTTCTCTATTCAGCAAGTTGTAAACATCAAAAACATGAGGCATTCACTAGTCTTAATCCCCATTCTTTTGTCATAAAGCAATGTCACAGAAGCAGAAGCAAAGCGGGCTCATTGAGGGGTGGAGGCGGTCTGCAATAAAAAGAGGCCCAATTGCACAAACTGAGGAAGACTATGTTTGCGTACAGACAGGGCAGTAACTACAACTTTAAAATTATATATATATATTTGCTCAAAGATAAATATGAGTCAAAGTCTAGATACAGCAGGGAGAAGTGGGTAATACTTTTACATCACTAATTTAGGTTACATATTTATTAATTTATTGCCACAGGGCAGTGACAGGATAGATTTTACAGGTAGTATGCCATAAAAATGACTTTCTCATTCATGTCTACTTCTGAGAGTGCATACCAAAAAAAAAAGTCAACACTGCTTTGTTCAGGACACTTCCGTTCCGTGCCATCACATCAGGCATCTGTTTGGTAACAGTCAAAAGACTTTGGGGATAGCTTGTGATATTCTGCTCTTGCCAGACCTCTTAGGCTTTCAGGCCATTTGGCTAGGGCAGCATCAAGGTTAGGGCAGCTTCATGGTTAAAAGAATTGCTACAAGAAAAGAAAATGTTTAAATTCAACATGGGTTCTAGACTCCGTCAAGACATTAAAATAGAATGAAGACTTAGTTTTCAGACTAGGCTATCTACATACACGCAGCAAGGACTTCTGTCCCTAAGCTGCCTCACCCTGTCTTACCAAAACAGTAACCCTGACCACTGTTAGTGAATAGGGAGATTTAAACTCAGAGAACAGAAAAAAGCTGTATACTCATACGTATGATAATAAATGTTTGTTTTAGACACTCTTTATCAGAGATGAATTAAGAACACCATGGCAGTTAGATTTTATATCACCTTGAACCTGTGTGAAAGTGTAGGAGTGGAGTCCAACCTATCAATCAAGTCACCTCCTGCTAATGTCCCCCTTGGGGTGTGCCCTTATCATAAAAGAGACACTGGGAACTTCTCTCTCTGCCCCTTCTCTGCTTATGTGGATTTTGTGTCTGCATTCATGGGCAGCCAGTTGTGAGCTGCTCACCATGGGATCCAACTTGGGAGTTATTGGTACCCTGCTAGGTTCTCATTGACTTTGGATTAAGGAGTTTCCATAGCTAGAGGCATCTAATCTGCATGCTTTCTGCATCACCTTTCAGTTTCATAGGCCTTCAGCTATGTAAGTCTGAAGGAGGCATCCTCTAGCATTGGGCCTATAACCCTGCGTTGGAATAGATTAGGATACCTTCTTGATATGAATTTCTTTCTTAAACATATATGAGTTTTTGTGTCTCTAGACAAGCTAGTCTAACACAAATGCTTACCACATTGGTGTGTTAAATCATACATGAAATAATTGATATATGAACTTCAGTAGAACAATGTGAGTGCTAGTGAATTTATGATAGTAATTGTGGATATGCTAATGGGAAAGGTTGAAATACTGGTACTCATGTATCTGCCCTCATATTCACATGATCACAGTTGGGTAGGGAACCTTCAATCAGCTTGAAAGGCCAGTGGTTCATACAGTCTTTTCTGATGTGTGATTTTAGTATGCATAAAACCGAGTTCTTCAAAAGTATGGTGAGTTCAAATTTTATCTACTTGTAGATAAAAGAATAATTTACTTAATCTCTTAAAAATTAACTCTTCACTATATTAGAATTTAAATTCTAATCCCAAGGCTTGTGAATAGCCATGGTTTACAGTGGGAGTCAACTCCACTTTGAACTTCTGTATAGATTTCGTCCTCACTGGATTTTTATTGACCAAGTGAAATGATCAGAATCCACTCTATGGCAGTGAGATGGACTTAATGTTGACTTACTGGTGATGGCAAGGTCAGGTTGGACTGTTAACCACAAGACTAGTCAGTGCAATGGGAGATGATGAGGCTGGCTACTCCTGTAAAGATTGGCAAAGCCTCAGAAACTCTATAAGAGTTCTTGTGAATAGAAAAGGACACAATGGCAGTGCTTTATTTTTAATACACATTGTTCTTCAGTTTCAGAGGTTTTTGGAAACCAATTGTTAACTATCAAAAACCAAAACAAAAATAGGAGAACCCATGGAAGCTGCTCTATAAACCAACAAATAAACAAACACAAATTCACTGCCATCAAGCCAATACCAGTAGTGACCTTAGGATAGGCTAGAACTGTCCCTGTGAGTTTCTGACACTAACCCTTTACAGGATTTGAAAGCCTGGTATTTCTGTTGTGGGATGTCTGGTTTCAAACTGCTGACCTTGTAGTTAGTAGCCCAACACATAACTACTAAGCCAGTAGAGTTCCTCAGGCTACTCTACAGCAATGCAAACTTTTCTTGTCCTAATATAAACGGATAACGGACCAATTATTACATCCTAACTTAAATATCAAAAGCAAAATCAACCCCAAAAACCCCCTTTCTGACTTCAGGTGGATGAAGAATCTAATTATCATCATACTTGGTAATATTGTTGGTTATGCATTGGTTTGTTAACCGCACGGGCAGTAGTTTGAATCCACCAGTAGCTTGTTAGGAGGAAATGAGACTGTCTGCTCCCATTTACAGAAACCCGAGGAGCAGTTCTATCCTGACTGAAAGGGCTCCTATGAATTGGAAGCAACTCAAAACAGTGGCAGTCAGTCATAAGTCAACATCTATCATCGATCTTAATGAAGATGGAAAGCCTAATTCAATCAATTACGTCAACTTAGTCAATGGTGGTTGTTCTGTAAGAGAGGTTTCAAATAATTTGTGAAATAAATGCCATTATCTCTCATTCTTTTTTCCATCAGCCTTTTAAAGACACTTCTTATTTTCCTACCTCTTTATAAGTCCCATTATACTTTTGGTAAGGTTTTTTAACATTTCAGGATATTATAAGCATACTATTGTTGGAAAGGCAATAGAATAAAACAATATGAAATGGCATTCCTTCATTGACCTGTTGAATATTTAAGTTCCACTGTGTGGGTAGCCGTGACAATGAGGAGTTTAAGAAGCTTTGGGGGTTGGCATTGGGCTGCTAACTGCAAGGCTGGCTGTTTAAAACCATCCAACTCTCGGAAGTAGAACGATGAATGTATCTGCTTCCATAAATATTTAATCTCTGAAATCCTAAGGAATAGTTCTAATCTCCCCGATAGGGTCATTACATGTTAGAGTCAACTTGACATTAGGTTTTGTTTTGGTGGTGGGGATGAGGGTGGGAAATTTAGGCAGTATATTAACAAACAATAGAGTGGCTAGCACAGAGCAGATACTAGGTAATATGAGACTCAAGCAAAACAATAGTAAGGACACTCTGAGTAATGAGTTCATAATAGAAAATACTGCTTGTTAATGGATCTTTTAGTTTTGCGGCCAAGGTACAGAAGATCTACTTAGTGTATCATCACCTCGGACTCTTGCAGGATTGGCATCTTTGTTAATGACAGGCATTCCTTTGACTTCACAGAAAGCAGGCTGGTGTGTGGGTCCAAGAAAAATAAATTATTCATAAACGGAAGTGTGATATTGTGATATAACAAAAAGCGATCTTTGATCTTAGAGAATGGTAAACATTTATTGCCATGAAGATGTTGTAAACATGCCTTTCAATTTTAGAAAAATTACATGTAGAGATAATATTTTTCCCATTAGCTGAAAAAGTCTGGGAATATCTAAGTTTGGCGGCACATAACTTATACTTCTTTGGTTATAAAAATATAGTTTAAATATATAGGTTATAAATCCTTACACAGAATATATTTGGATGCTGTGCTGAAAACACATATGCACAAAAGCATTCACAAATTAAAAAAAAATAATAACAGACAGTTCTCTGATCATCTGACTGAAATATATTTATATTTTTGATCATTTGAAAGAAAGATGACTCAAATTCAAACATGATCCCACAATATCTTTAGTATAAAATGCTGGTACAAGTTTGCTGAACATAATTCTAAATGGTTCCAGCAGTACGTGGACAAGGAACTGCCAGCAAGGTGATGCCAGACTGAAGAGAACATGTAACAAGGTGTATCGTTGCTGGTGTCAGATGCATCAGGAGTTATGAGGGAGACTGCAGCGGTTGGAGTCAGCCCTGTGGAAGCCTGCTTTGTCTTGTTTATTTGTTATCGATGTGTGTTGGCCATTTTCATGAGCTCAGTCAGAACTTGGAATTTAATTGCTACTTGAGCCTTGCTGGGAGTCAAGTTGACCCCTTCAGCCATCTTAGTCATATATAACTGATAAGGCATAATCAGGTGGGCATTTGATGGCAACGTAGCAACCTCTGCATTTTACTCTGCCTGGTATCTATGGTCTATATAACCTGCCATGTATTGTCAAAATTACAACCTACCTGCATGTAACCTGTAATTAGGATTTGTAGAAAAACAGCACGAATACATTGTGGAAATAGGGGATAATTTGAACAAACAAAAAGCAACTGAGTCATACAGAGGATGTTCTGAGGCTAGCCTCGCAATAAAATTGAGTTTATTTGCCTCTCTGTTCCACTTTGAGTGATTAATATGGCTCACATCCACCAGGGTAAGGACTCACTATCTGTGCATAGTAGAATCTTGGCTTATAGCACAGAGTAGCAGAAAGAAGTTCACTTATATGTAATTAATTCTGTAGTCTTCCACACAAATGCCAGAATCCTAAGAAACGATGCCTCGATTAAGAAGAACAGGAATTCCAGAACACTTCATGGTGCACAAGTGGAATTGGTTCACAGACCAAGGGACATGGTTTAGATAGAATAAGGACATACAGCTTAAAGTCAGAAGAGATGTGTTTAATGCTTGTATATTTTCACAATATTTATTCAATTTGTATGCTGAGCCAGAAATATGAGACAACCTGAGGCAGGCAAACCCTTAAGATGGAAGAGGCAAAAACAATTTAAAAATTATTTGAAATCAATAAATATATATTTTATAAATAAAGGCAATTACATTAATTGGAATAATATTCTTTTAATTTCTCAATTCTACTTCAGAGCTACATGTACATACTGAAAGACCTGCATGATTCCCAAGCTGCAGTTTGCCAATTCATGCACTGGGCTGTATGCAGGATACAGCCTCAGGGTTGGATGCAGGCTCCTTACCAATCTTTGGGATTTAGATGATACAACTTGCTTGGTGAGAAGTAATTGGATTTAGTTCACTTACTGATGAAGATCAAAAATTATAGACTTCGGTAGGGATTACAACACCAAGTAAAGAAAACAATAACCCTCACAACCGCACCTCAAAATATGGTAAATAGATTTAAAAAATCGAAATTATCAAAGACTCCATTATATTAAATTCACAATCAATGGTCATGGAAGTCACAGTCAAGAAATCCAATAACATATTATGGTCAGCAAAAAGGCTGAACAAGAATTATTAAAGTGTTAAAGAGCACAGATGTGACCTAGGGGACTCAGGTGTGCCTGACCCAAACCACCGTATGTTCAATCATCTCACCTGCATGTGAATAATGAAAAATATTCACATAAGAAATGATGTATTTGAATTTTGGCCCTGAGTAAGAATATTCAAGTATCATTTAGTGCCAAAAGAATAAATCAATCTTTCTTTGAAGAAGTACAGCCAGAATGCTCCTTCCAAATGAGCACAGTGAGGCTTTGCCTCCTGGATTTGGGCATGTTATCAGGAGAATGCAATAGGAAGCCGACATTATGTTTAGCAAAGCAGAGGGCCAGCTGAAAAGAAGACCCTTGAGATGAGCTCACAGACTGGGGGCTGAAGGAGGTGGGTGAATTTCAGGTAAGGTGGTCAGGCTTTAAAGTCAAATGAATCCATATTTGATAGGTCAGGTGGCAGGCCTCTTACATAGTTGGCTGACGTCCAAAGACCACACGTCAGTGAGCCTGAGGCAGGGTCCGGATCCAGCAAAAAGCAAAGGAAGATTTCCCACAGTGTCCTCCTAATGGCAGGAGACCACATCCCCAAGGAAACTTCCTTTTAATTTCATCAGACTCTGACTTGAGTAAGAGTTTTACACTCTTCCCGAATCTTAACTCATAATGAAGTCTTTCAGCTGACTGACTGTGATTTGATCAGGTCAAATAAGGAGCCCTGATGGGGTAGTGGGTATACATTCGGCTGTGATCCTCTTGGTCAGCAGTTCTAAACCACCAGCATCTCTGAAGGGAAAAGACTGGGCTTTTCACTCCAGTAAACAGTGACAGTCTCAGAAACTCACAGTGGATTGCTGAGTCAGTATTGACTCATATGGCAGTGAGAAGTCAAATCAGAGGAATCCCTAAGTGTTAACTACCAAACTATTGAGAATTCTAGCCTAGCCAAGTTGACACAAAAATCTAACTATCATAGCTACTAATGTTCTGCACGGTCTTCCACTAAGGAAAAGATTTATGTTCTCAGTGATACAGGTTCATCCTCTCATCTATTTAACTTTGCCTCAAATGTGAATTTCATTTTCATGATGCTACCATATCTGTATCATGGAATCAGATGCTGTGTTGCTTTTGTTGCAGCTGGGTGCTATGGAGTCAGTTCCAACTCATACGGCCCCTATAGAAAACAGACAAACAAAAAACAAAACACTGCCTGCTCCTGTACCAGCCAACAATTCTTATGTTCAGGCCTTATGCTGCACTGTGCAAATTCATCTTCTCCTCAGTTTTCGCTTTTTCACTGCATCTCTATCAAGCACCTTGTCATTTTCCAAGGACTGATCTCTTCTGATAATATGTTAGGTGATCATTCTCAGTGGTATGGCATTTGTGCATACTTTCTGAGCAAACTATTATAGCCAATTTAAGATTGATTGTACAAACAAGTTAATTTCTGGAAAGTTAAACAGCTTCTCCCTCCAAAGAGATTTCTCCTCTTTTTGGAAACATATCAGAACAAGAAGTTCACTCTTCTATCTCTCAGGGAAATTTGCTGACTTTCTATGATAATAAGAAAACATCTTTTTCATAAGCATATGTGGTTTTACCATCAGCCCTCTTATAAGATAAATGATTTCTACCAGCCCAATATTGCTAAACTGTAGAACAGACCTGTAGAACAACCTCTAATATCTTCCTGGACCTGAAAATAATTGACCTCAGGGGAGGGGGAAAAGGCATTGACTAAGCAAGAAACCCATGCTGCTTGCTTCACTCAGAGTACAACCCAACTATCTCTACTTGGGCTTGTTGCTTCTTTACCAACCAAATTGACAGCATGTGGTAAATCAGCCTGGTAGTTATGCCATTGCTTAAGGACTGCTTGACTTAAAAGATGACAATGGAAAGGAGAAAGAAAGAGAGAGGGAGAGAAAGTGAGCCAGTGAGTGAGAAAGAGAGAATGGGCAAAATTACACAGATGCTGCCCCCCCACCCCCACCAGGAATTTTCTGAATGACTACCAGGAAGCATTTACTAAAAATTAGCCAATGAGCAACATAAAACTGCAAGGATGCAAAGGAATTGTAGTCTTTATCATGCAATGTGTCCAGTAAAGTAACAAGGGTCCCTGCCATGATAAGAGGTCGTTGTTGGGTGCTGCGGAGTCAGGGGGAACTCATAGCAACATTGGGTGCAACAGAAGGAAATACCACCCAATCCTGCGTCATCCTCACAATTGTTCTTGTGTTTGAAAGGAAGTCAGTAGACATTATTGGTCAACTGGTGGTTGTCCTATTGCAATAACTAGGATAAAAAGAGAAAGAGCAGATGATTAACAAAGAAAACCACATAGAATGGGATAAAGTGTACTTATGAATGCATTTGCTCTTTGTATACACATATAAACCACTATCAAGATATCTGGATACTTTGATTCATGTATTAGCTAATGATTGATAATCAAGGGAAGCTGTTAAATCAGATATTTGGAATAGTATATTTAAAACCCAAGTCAGGTTTTAGGAGAATTTTGAAATAAAGAGTGAAGATAAATGCTGACAGACAGTTTTATAGTCAAAGATAAAAGAAGGTAGGCTTTCAGCCGGTATGTCTTCAGGGAAATATCGAGTTGACAGCCACGGCAGAGCACGTTGTCAGAATATACAACTGCAGGGGGGTTCAGAAAGCACATGCGATCAGAACCTGAAGTCATTAAGACGCTACCTAAGAACCCATCACTTGTTTGGGTCTAACAATTCAAATGGAATAGTAACAAACCTAAAATTAGATGTTGGCATGGAAAGAAATGTGAGGCACACTTGGAATGACGTTTTCCCCTCGGAGGTTATGATAATTGTACATCTAAATCCAGGAGATAGGGAGGGGGAAAAAAGCAAGCTATTGTGTAGCTCCCTGGAAGACACATTTAAATACTCTAAGCAATTTCTCAGTCCATTTTGAAAAGGAAGTAAAATAAGCACTAAAACTGTCATGTATCAGATTTAGACCTGTGATGGTAGCGATTTTATTTTATTTTCTGTAATTAAGCCTGTTTACTAATTTCCTGGAATTTTGTAGCAGGTATAAAGGCGGTTTAGGAAAACCTAATTGTATTGAATAATTTTAGAAGGATGGAGCTTATTATTAATTGACATTCATTTGTTTTATTTGCATATTATGATGGTCTTATTTATTTTCCAATTAGATCCCCCTCAGTTTTAGATATCAAGTGATTCTAACAGAAAAATCACAATGTGTTTTATTATGTGCTAGGTAAAAATGCCCGATCTAGCAGATAATTACACATTTCAAGACACTTTTATAGGCTTTTATTTCATAGCCCATGAAGCTCAATATTTCGTGAATTTTATAGTCCATGAAATAAAGAGCTGGCGTAGCAATAAGTTAAACCATTTAGGTTTCAAAAATGAATGTTAATTCTGATATTCATTATGCTATAGGCCAATTGTCTAATGAGTTTGAGAGTAATTTTAGTTTTATATATTTATAGTAGGCTCTTTATCACATAAACAAATTTTTACTGATGAAAAATGTTGAGACCAAAGAAGTCAAACAAAATGAGGAGTTGATTTCCATTTATAGCTAGCCATCTCTCTGAATCTATCTGGGTTCATTTTAGAATTATGTAACTAGTGGTAAGGTTTGAAGAAATTGTCAAAGTACTAAAAAATACAGCTAATTGTGGGACATATCAAAACTGAAGGCAAAACAAATGCATACATTTTAGTTTATAAAATCATTAAGTATTAATTCTTAGAGTGGATCTTACTTTGAATGATACTAAGTGCCTCTCATGTACATTGTGAAAGTAATGAAAACTTGCAGAATATGTATATTTATTTGAAGATTAGGCAGATATTGTAATGATCTAAAGCAATGTTTCTCAATGGATGTTCCATGAGCATTAATTTGGTTGGGATTTAAAAATAATTCTGTGACAGATTATGTGATTTTTAAAAAAGTGAAAAAAATGGACTAAACCAATGTAAATGGTTTATCGAGGTAGGTTTATTTTTCAAACCTATTATATAATTTACCTTATTTTTCATAGATCTTCACCAAACAGTGATATCTGTAGAATATATCTAATTAAGTGGTGTATTAATGAGTCTATTAATTCCTTCATGATCATAATTTTCAGATGGAGACCCTCCAGAAATAAGGGTAATTCTCCCTTAGCTTCACACCCTTTCAGTTCAAGTACCTTCAGACATGTCAGGAGAGACCAGTCCCTAGAGAAGGACATGATTCTTGGTGAGGTAGAAAGGCAGCAAAGAAGAAGTCCCTCAACAAGATGGATTGACACCATGGCTTTAAAAAGTGAGCCAAGCAGAGGGAAAATGTGAGGTTGGCATGGGACCTGGCAATGTTTCATTTGGTTGTATACAGAGTGAGGACTGGCTCAATGGCACCTAACAACAACATTTTATCTGCTCTTGCTATTATTCCAAGGGTAATCCAAAAAGTCTTGCTACAAAACCAAAGACATTTTATTTAACCATATGATCCAAATGTGGGCCTATGTTTCTCAACACAGGCCTCATATGAGTCGATCCACCTCTGAAGGTGGGACTTCCATCTCTCTAACCATTCTCCAAAGAATGTTGTACTCTTCAATTTACACCAAGTCAACTGGCAGTGTTGACATCCTTGGGGGACTTAAGTACTGCGCTTTTGATATAATATTTGAATTTGGGGAACACAAAGGAGGGTGACAAGGAAATATTAAGATTATAGGGCAGATGAGACCAAGTTTCCCAATGGAACATTGTAGGATAACCCTCGCTACTCTTGAAACATAAGCAGAAACATTGTCGTTTCCCTGGATTTTTTTCTCGAAAATTCTGGATTCAATCAAAAGGCAAAACAAAACAATGCAATTAAAAAAAAAAACAACTTCACAGGAAGTATCACTCTCCCCTCCCCCAACCGTGATTGCCCTGTGTTCTTGAAAAATTTTGTCAAGATTACTCCTTTGCAATGAAAACAAACAAAAAAATGGTCCCTATGACATTCTGAGTGGAATTTTCTGTCTTGGATTTAAATGATTCAGCAGCTTCTCTGGGAAGTCACTATATTCTGTTTTGTTTTTAATTTATTATTAATTGGGAATTAATACATGTATCATACCATTCCATAGTACAGTCATATCAAGCAGTACTGTGCAATTCCTACTACAATCAGATTCCATTATTTTCCTTCCTGAAATCCTTGACATTGACCCCTTTTACACCCCACTCCCCCAACCACCACTGTACCCCCTTCCCCTAAAACCCTTATTCTACTTTCTGGGCCTATAGTTCCATCAATCCTGGGTTCCATATACTGAAAAACAGAAAAAGGAATAGCACACCATCAACAAGGTGACACCCAATGACATAACACCACTGAAATAAATCCTAATATAAACAAACCAAACAAATATACAGAAAATGTTGAAAACCAGATCAGGTCCAGTACACATCAAAGGCAGGAATCAACTGACAAAGTTTTAACTGTTCAAGTCAGCTTTATCCCTTTGATCTTCTATACGCATCTCTCCAATGCACTCGGTTTGGAAACATCATCTCCCATCACTCATTGCTGGAGAGAGGCAGGTCGCCAGAGGCTGATTTCCTATGTAGTTCCACAAATAAATCCACTGTCAACCACACCCTTTTGCACATCAGATTCTCACAATTTAGGCTCTGGTACTAATCTCTTCATTTGACTTCAGATTATATGATTTACAAGCCTTTGGTGACAGATGATGATGTGCTTCTTCCATGTAGACTTAATTGACATCTCATTTAAGTGGCTGCTTGTTAGGAGACAAGCCTTTAAAACCGCAGATGGTATTTTATCTGATAGCCAGGCACTGTCTAATTTCTTTGCCACATTTTTTTTAGTGGACCTTTGTTGGGAAGGCACAGAGCAGGATTGGACAAGTGCATTTGTGTGCAGCTCTCCATTGATCACAGAGACATATATAAGCATGTGTTGTTGGAAATACAATCACGTATGTATGACCTGAAAACCTAGTAGCAATAATTTCCAAATACTCACGTGTTAATATAATTTAAATTATTGTAATTTTAAAAATATATCACCATAGTCGACAATAAACATTTACCTCCTCATACATCATCTCCAAATGCTCTTATCATACTTTGTAGCCCTTCTCCAGAGTTTCCCTCCATCTCCTGTTCTAATCTCCTCTCTTTGTTGCTCTTCTCGCCCAGGCCCTTTCCCTCCAGCAGCCATGGATCTGCTCCGGTGAATATACATTTGTCTACACTTCTTAACATTTATAGAGTCATAGAACATTTTTAAATTCAGTAATGCCATTTTAAAATGATAGCTTTTGCCAATAGTGTATTATTTTATATACAATATATTTCAGTGTGTGTGTTTGGAACTTTCAAAAATCTATCACAATGATCAAGATAATTGCACACCCTTCAACTATACTATATATGCTATTGATTATTTATTTACCTCTCTAGTCATTGACGTTACATTCACTCTGAAGTTTGATGGTATAAGTTTATAATTTATATAAGTATGTATGTTCATTTATAAACACGAACTTACTCTTTGAATCATCTCAGAAAAATGCTGTTGAGAACATGAAAAATGGATTTATATGCCAAATGGTTTTCTAGTGTCACCATAGTGTATGATTGTTCCTACCCATTCTCATTAACATTTGATATAGTGACTTTAAGATTTAGATTTATTTTGTCTTATTTGTATTCCAGCTACTTAATTGCTGTGAAGTGATATCTGACTATGTTTTGTAACTTATATTTCCTTAATGATTATAACTTTTCATGTACTAGTTTACCATCCAAATGTCTTCTTTGGTAGACCGCTAACATTTTTTCCTCATATTTTTCTTGGGTTTGTTTAGTACTATTGCATTTTTAAGAGTTCCTTTGATAGCCTACACAACAAATCTTTTATTAGCTATGTGATTTGCAAACATTTTCATTTGCTTAATATCTTTTATAGTCCAGAAAATCTATATAAGACAATATAATTTAGCTATTATTTTCTTTTAGTAATGTATCTAAGAAATTTTGAAGAGGATCACAGTGGTTCTCTGTTATATTTATTTCTAGAAATTGTATACTTTTAATTTTTCTATATCTTGATTCCTTAGTTTATATTATGCTAATACATATTAGTGTACTTTATTTTTGGTAAATGGATATTCAGTTGTTTAGAACACTAATTGTCCAAATTAGATTTGGGCAACCTTGCTAAAAAGCAGTTACTCATATGCATGTACATTTATTTCTGGAGGCTCTATTATGTTCCATATTTCAATTTTTAAACCAACACGATAACCATGTTTACTGCCACTAGATATTAAGTCTCAAACACAATTAATATTAATCTTAAAGAAACTTTTTAAAAATATTTGTTCTATTTCAGATCCTTTGAATAGTTATGGACATTTTAGATCAAATTTCAAATTTCTATATAAACATTCTCTGGGATTTTGAATGGAATTTCAGGAAGTTTGTAGATCAATCTGGGGAGAATTGACACTAAATAATACTAAGTGTGAAATCTGAGAGCAGTAACTGAGAAAAATGACTGAATTATATAAGTTTTAGCAGGAAAGCAAATTATTTAATGTAGCTCTTCCAGCCATTTAACTCTCACTAAACCACTTTTCCCTGATGGGTCTGAATAGGAGAAGATGGGGTATAATACTGATGGGATTCAGTTGTGATTGTCTATTATCAGGATTCACTCTAATTACCATTCTGAAGCATATAAAATGAACCTTCTGAAAAGCAGGCTGGGGGAATCTCAAGACCTGCAAGATCCAGGAGTGCAAGCATCCTCTGGGCCATGAGGTGCCTTGTGCTAGACTAGGTTGTCTTGAGAAACAGAATCAGTGAGATTCATATATGAAAGAGCTTTATATCAAGACGGCATCCCACCCCAGGCTAAGTCAAGCCAACAAGCCTGATACCCGTGTTGGCTCTTTTCAGACTCACGTACCTTTAGACTGGTGACTCAGAACAGTCCAGCAGGCTGCAGGAAAATCACAGGCTGCTGGGTGCAGTCAAGTGCATCCAAGGTCAATGGAAACACTGCAGGCACGACCAGCTCTCAGGCTGGGTGGCCCTCACACTGGACCACACTTGAGGGAGATTCTCAATTTCTTCCTTATAAGAAGGTCACACCCCCAAGAAAGGCATCCGGTGACCTGATTGACAGGTCCTATTCCACCCCTACACTACCATAAACATCCAAGTTGATATAAAATCTATATTTTATATATTTTATACTATGACCTGCTTCAGGTCATAGTAGTGTATTCAGTTTAGATATTGGTAAATGCCTCTAGCATTAAACTGCAATTAAGAGTAACTAGTTTTCTGTCTCTCTGCAAATCGAATTTTATATTCAGTCCTCTTCTTTGTATTATAGATGTTACAGTCTCAATTGACACGGTGGTTAAGCACTTCACTGCAAACCTCTAGCTCAGTGGTTATAACGCACATGGTCAATCTGCTAAGAGACCTGGGGTTGTCATTCAATAAATGTCAAAGCCTAGTAAATGCTATGGATAAGTTCTGCTCTGGTATATAGAGTAGCTATACGTGGTAATTGACATGCCACTTAGCAACAACCAAACTCAAATCACAAGCGCCCGGCCATCGAGTCCATGCCAACTCCTAGTGACCCCATGGGGCAGGGTGAGCTTCTGAGATGGTGACTCTTTATGGGAGTTGAAGCTATCATGGTTATCTATTCAGTGCTGACTCGGGGACCCCCCCGGCGAGTTTGCAAGACTGTAACTGTTATGGGAGTAGAAAGCCCAGTTTTCCTCCCACAGAGCTGCTGATGGTTTCAAACTGCTGACCATGCAGATCACAGCTGGTTGGATAACCAGTATTCCGCCAGGGCAGAGAGCGACATTTCTTTCTCCCACAGAGCAGTTGGTAGTTTTTAACTACTGACCTTGCAATTAGCACCTCGCTGTGCAACCACTCTGTCACCAAGGCGCTAACAACGACAGTGGGCCCAGGATACAAGCAAGATGTTTACTTGTGTTTTAATGACTAAGAAATTAAATTAGACTCTGTGGATAATATCGTCTTATGGATAATATTTCTAAAAACAGAAATTCCAGAACATGTTACTGTGCTTTTGCTGAATTATACAGAATCCAAGAGGTAGAACTTCAGGCACAATACAAGGATACTCAAAAAGCACAAACACAAGTCCAATTCCTAGTGCCCCATCAGGAGAGAGTACAACTAGTGTGCAGGAGCAGAAAGCACCGGTTTGCAGCTCCTCAGGTTGAAGGGCATTTGAAACGTGACCGAGGAAAAGTTGCTTCTCAAAGCAAACTGGACCAAATCTACGGGAGGAAAACCTGTAGGGCCGTCATTTCTTTTTTTTCTCTTTCTTTTTTGGATGAAGCACAAGTCAATATGAGAGTAAACTGCTGAAAACACCAACTAATAATTGGAGCTTGGAATAGAAGAAGTATGAATCTAGGAAACTTGTAAGTTGTAAAATGAAAATGAACACATACAAATCAATATTCTAGGCATTAGTGAGCTGAAATGAAATGGTGTTAGCCACTTTTATCAGCAAATCATATAGTTTACTATACTGGAAATGCGTCCATTGTCAAAAAGGACATGCCAAGAGCTATTCTGAAGTATAATGCTGTTTGGGACAGGAATATATATATATATATATATTCATTACACTCAGTTGAAATCTGATATCTCCTTTTTCCTGAGAAAAAAGAGCATATAATTTTCATGTACAGAGACTATATATATATATATATATATATATTCCTGTCCCATATATATATATTTCACACTCAAGCAAATTCAATCAATTATTTAATCTGGAGGCAGAGGAAATCATCAGAAAATCTGGACTACATAAAGAACAAGGAGGCGGACCAGGAGGAAAACTCATGAACAAACTGTGATCTGTAAATGACAAGGCCCTGCTGGCTAAAAGACAGGGGGACCTGAAAAACTTACTCCGAAAAACCTGAAACTATGGCCTCTACGATGAATTGAACTTGAATTAAAAGAAAGGAAAATCCTCACATCAGGGAAAAGCAACATCAGGTAAAAAATGGAGAAAAGACTGAAGTTGTCAAGGATTTCACTTAGAAACCCAATCAATATTCATGGGAAGGTCAGGTTGTGTCATTGCACAACATTGATGTAAAAGGCCTCCTAAAAGTGATATTTCAGGGATGTCACTTAGAGGATCAAGATGTGTCTGATCTGGGTCATGGTGTCAATCACCACCTTGTCCACATAAAGCTGGACAATACACAGAGAAGCCTGGAGAAGCATAATGCATCGTGTTGGTGAGGACTATTAAATATATCGTGGACTGCCCTGGTGGGCGTGTGGGATAAACGTTGGGTTTTTGACTACACGGTCAGCTCCCCGATGCACCAGCTGCTCCACGGGAGAAATGTGAAGCTGTCCGCGATCGACTCCCTTAAAGATTTCGTTTCATAAACTCAAAGAACAGTTCTTCTCTCCCATAGTGTTTATGTGTTTCTGGACTGGGAATCACATTTTCTTGTCTCTCCTTTATTGACCGTCTATGTTTGAGACACCCTATGTTGGCAGATTGGGAAAGAATTTCCCATAACAGTTCTCTGCTGAAAAAAATGGGGTAAAGGCAAGAAAAATCACAAATATTTTCTTTTAGCCAAATCAACTTTTTAGCCTCTCTTGTATTCTATCCTTATTCAAGTCACTGACATTACACTCAGTTGAAATCTGATATCTCCTTTTTCCTGAGAAAAAAGAGCATATAATTTTCATGTACAGAGACTATAAACTTTATTTGTAGAGATTATTGTTTACCAGTTGCCAAAGAAAATAATTTGACTACTATAACCAGAATTGTATGAGTCCTGGTAGCATAGTGGTTATGTTTGACCTGATGACCATAAGATAAGTTGTTCAAAACCACCAGGCACCCAGTACGAGAAAGACTGGGCTTTCTACTCCTGTAGAGTTAGTCTCAGAAACCTACAGGGGCAGATTTACCCTGTCCTATAGGGTCCTCATGAGTCACATCAACTAGATGGCAGTGAGTGATATCCAGAAGTACCTTTAGAAGGAATTTCTTTTCGTTAACAATATGTACAAAATGTAGTTCTGGTATAAAACTACTGATTTATCTTTTAGTCCGGTAGGATTTATACTTGGGTTAAATTTGGAGATATATGGGTGTGTTTTCCTACAGTTTACAAGATCACTACCGTGGCCTGATAGTTGTTACAGCACCGACTGCCTTTCTCACTTAAATAATTGTTACATTTCCCAATTACACACACCGTAACACAAGCCTCTGCCTATAGGTCATCTGTCAATTTGGAGATGGGACTTCATGTCATACCATACTCTAAGATTACACAGCAGCATCTGTTTTGAATGAAGGCATTTTTTTTGGCTTGTGATATGTGAAAACAATCACCTTTTTAGGTATAAAGCACATATATTTATTTTGCATATAAATATATAGATTATATCTATGGTATTAAAATGTCATGGTAACTAGGTTAAAATGATTAAACTTATGAAACAATGCCTTTCATATTTTAAATTATTTCTTAAATTGGCAGGTTTGGGAATTAATCGTATTATAGAATAAGATTATAGTCACATATTTAATAATCTTTGTTTCCAAAAGTCACTACCACTTTTTAAAACCACCACTTAAGAACATTATCAATAACTCAAAATACTCACTGCCACTGAGCCTATTCCAACTACTAGCCACCTTAGAGGAGGGGGTAGAACTGCCCCTGTGGGCATCCGAAACTAGATCTCTTGACAGGGGCAGAAGGCCTCATCTCTGTCCCAGTGCTGCTGGTCGTTTCCAATTACTGACCTTGCGGTTACCAACTGTGGTAGTTACATAAGCTGGTGTCAACTTGCAGAGGGGTGGAGTCTAGCCTATCAATCAGATCACAACTTGATGACCTCATTGGGTGACACCACGGGGATAAATAGCTCACTGGAGGCCAGATACAGACAGACTCTCTCTACTACATTTTTCCTGCTGACAAAATACATGGAGCTGCACTAGAACCCTGGAGCTGGAGGACCCACATGGAGACCCACACTAGCACTAAGATGCTTCCACCACCACTGGATCCACGAGGCTTCCCAACCACTGGCCTATGATCTGCCTGCACCTGGTGTCATTGCATGTGTTCCATGAGTCTGAAGAAGAATTTAGAGACCTCTAATGGATTTATGGACTAATATCAAATGTATGGACTCGACCTGGACTGGGCTGGGATGCTTTCTTAATGTACAATTGCTCTTTGATGTAAAGTTCTCTCTGATACACATATCAGTGTCTCTGGATTTATTTCTCAGGTCTACCCAGACTAACACAGCAACCTAGTCCATAATCACTGCACCACAAGGGCTCCTCAGAAAACTAATCTTCCAGTTTTAAAAATGTTGGATTTACAATTAGAGATTATTTTATCTATATCTTTTGAACAATCAACTGAGTCCATTTCAATATTCATAATGATCATTCACAGAAGTTGGGAAGCAGGACAGAACATTCTTGGAAAGGTCATTATGAACACCAAGTTAAAGGATTAGAAGAAGCAGGGAAAGAAAGAGGTAACTATAATAACAAAAACCAAACAAACAATAAAACCCCTGAGAAGTCTGAACGTTTGGAAGCAACAAAAGAAAAATGATTTTGTTATTGAGGAGTCAGAAAATAAGTCCATGGGAAGAAAGCAAATTTCTTACTATTAAATATTAGTAGGGACCAAAGATAATAAAAGTACTATTAACGAATCAATTGATTGCATTGACATCATTGGTACAAACAAGAGAATGGTTCCTGACAGAACAATTTGGGGCCAATATAAAGCAAAATATTTTTGACAACAAACTATAAAATTTCAGGTAATATAAAATGAGATATTGAAAAAATATGTGATTTCATATTGAGTTTCTTTTTGGAGACAGTTAAAAAACAAGCACAGGGACCATAAATTCCAGCATTGCTAAGGCAGATGCTTACGTAGCTGTACTTTAAAGAGTTAGCCAATCCCAGGTGGAGTATAGCATCGTAGATCATCAGGCCATCACCCTTTTTTCAAAAAAATTGCTCTTGTTATGAGTTACTTTTAAATGTTTCCATTGGGAAAAATAAGTCATATAGTAAGGGGAAAGCCCATGTGATAATTTCTATAGCACAAGCTGAAACTCATTTTTGATACATAATTTATTTCTTCCTGACATGATATTTGGATGCTTGCTAGGCCAGGCAACATGTGTACTCAATGTGGAAAGGACAGCTGCTGGGAGATCCATTTTTATTGTCCCCAAAGAACCAGAAAGAAATAATCAGCTATCAATTTTGTTTGGAAAAAAGAGTAACTTATGAAAATTTCAGAAAAATATTACCAGCACCTCCAAAGCTTTATGAATTCATATTGTCTATCGTTTCCTTTCTTTTATAGTATTTCTACTAAAACATCCATAGATCACATGATATACATGCTTTACTGGTTTTCTTCCATTCTTGCGATTCGCCACTCCTGTGCACTTATCAAGGTTTTTGCATTGCTCTTTCTAAATCCGATCTTCAAGGTTTCGTGGCTCTCATTTCAAAGTTATTATCTTCAAAGGAGGTCTGGTGGTGTCTTATGGAATCAGCAGTGGACTGTCAATGTCAAGATCAGCAGTGAAACTCACTAGCCACATCTTGCGAGAAAGATCAGATTGTATGTTCCTATAAGTATTTACAGTCTCAGAAACCTTATATAGAGTTGATATGTGTTGGAATATCCTCAATGGCAGAGGGTAGATCTTAATTAAAATTATTCATTGATACTTAACCCCTCCCATTATGTCTTGGATCTGGCCAACTTAAATTTATCAGTCACTTTGTTAACTTTGGTGTGCCAGAATTCTCCCAAAGATCTTAGTGCCAATCCCTTTGGATACTGAGGAATGACTCTAAAATATATGTTAGGAAGGGAATTTCGTACCCCAAAGTATATATTGACATCCTATTCTGTAGTATCCATGAAAGTGTCTCTGTAAATAATTTCTGTAAGATTGCCATCAGTGAAATCGTCCCAAGGTCCCAAGATCGTCTCATGGTGGTTGTTGATGCCCTGGAGTCGGTTCCCGCGGATAGCTAAGCACCACCCCGCCTGGTGACACACTCATCATCATTATGTGTGAGCCTGAGATTGCAGTCACTGGGTCAATCCCTCCATATCCTTGAGGACCTTCGCCTTTTTCACTGCCCCGCTACTGTACCCAGCATTTTCATCTGAGCGGTGACCTTAAAGAGAGGAAACTAGACACAGAAATATGGCTGGAGGGATGGTGGTGATGTGAAGATCCTCCAAGGACCCAAAATGCCTGAGAAGATCAAACTGAGAGAGAAGAACAGATCGTCCCAAGACCTGACAGGAAGCACACAAAGTCGACCCTTGGATTTGGAGTTTTTCACCTGCAGAATTATGAGTCAACAAATCTCTGTTCTCCTAAACCATATACTTTACAGCTCCCAGTTACAATACACCTAGGACACTAATATATTAACTGTTTCTCATTTTGTATTGATATTCACAGCTGTATTTCACATTTTCATAGTCACGCATTTGCAAAGAAAAGAAGTCCTGGGAAACTGAAATAAAATTTTAAAATGTGCCGAGTATTACTTTTTCAAACTGATATATTTTATAAGAAAAAGCGAACTAGATGGAGCATTCTTACCACTTAAGAGCATGTAAAGGTGGAATGTCAATGACAGCCCTGCAGGAGGGGAGAAGAGGGAAGCTTTTGCCTCTTTAGCACTCCCTGGGAGCCCCAGGGACACAGGGCTGAGACAAGTGAGCTCAGAGACACCTTCTCAGTAGACTTCTTAAGCAAAACTACATTTTCGGCAGGATAATTATGATAAACTAAGAGCATGTGATCAGTCCTCCAGTGATGTCACAAAGAAAAGGTCTGTTTGATTCCTCAGCTATAAACCAATAACACAAATCTCTTTATCTGTGAATTGTATTTTACTTTTTCTGAATATGGTGCTAAAATATGGTTAACTTAGTCTCCTGATTATCATTTTTGTCTCATAAAAAGAACGTATAGATTTGGCAAAATTGTTATTAGTAGAAAAGATAATCAACAAAGTGACTTAAATTCATAAATTTTTGTTAACAAAATGCTCTAAGTAACATGTTTTCATCATAAACAGACAATTTGATACTTGTTCACAACTCTAAATTTGGCAATCTCAGACTAGGAATCTCACCTCTGTCCAAGAACACACACACACACACACACACACACACACACACACACACACACACACACACACGATCTAATGATGTAATTATGCTTCTAGCATCACAAACTGAAGAAAGCTTTCCTAAAAGGATAGTGTTACTGAGCATTGTGAATCCTTTAAAGACTGGGAGCATTCTGACTCCCCGTGTAGCTTGACCAAATCTATAAATCTCAGAGAAAAAAAATATGAAGTGCGTTTGAATGATATTTTCTAAAACAGTCAGAAGGATCTTTTGCATAAAACAATGTCTTTTTAATGTCTGATGAGTGCTACACAGAAAGGATGCCATTGGACTGAATATTTGAAGATGTTTGGAATCTAGAAAAGAACTTCAAAATTTATCATCACTATTAAGTCTTAAGTTACCAAACATGTTCACATTACTTACCTTTTAAATTTTAATGTAAAGTACTTACTATATTCCCACAAGTGTTGCTTGCTTTTGTTTAATGTAACTATGGTTTAAGGCTTAACACATTGAGCAATTGGTGTGAAGTGAATGTAGGTAATTGGATAATAAACCAAGCACACCATCATCAATTCAATTCCAAATCATGATGACCCTATATAAAGTTTCCTATACTGTAAGATTTACAGAGACAGACAACTTAAATCTTTCTCTGGAAAAGTAGCTGGTGTGTTTGAACCAATGACCTTGGGATTAACAGCCCTATTATTAACCCAGGGCATAACCATTGGGCAGTAAAAGAAGAGAAGACAGAGATGATCTAGATGTTTGGGGTATTTTTGTATCTTTAGGTAGAAGTGGTCCAAGTGGATGCTTTCAATGGAGAGACTTGGTTCACCAAAATCTTCATATCAGGATGGAAAATTATACTTTGAGAGGCAGCAAGGTGTGAAAAAGGAAAATGAGCTTTATGATTAGAAATGCATGATAATTAACCATTTGACTCAGTTAATCTAACTTTCTGTTCTATAGAATTATGGTTTACTGAGAATATTTTGATTACTCTGTTCTTCATTTCCATACCTGTAGTGAGATAGTTAGTTTATTGTCTCTCTAGAGAACCCTGTCTAACACATGTAGCTTTAGCAAGTCTGCTGTTTTTATACATAAAAATCTCAGAGCCCAAATTACATAATAGTTTTTTTGGTTAATCTTTGGGTATTTCCTAGAACCAATATACTGCTGTTTTAGTTGATCATACTTTGTATTCACTTTTTCTAGATAACATACTCTTGAATGTTTCATCAAATACTCTAGTACAAACTAGTCTTTCAAAAATCTTTGTAAAGTTTGCAGAATAAACCAATTTTTTTACTGCCTTCTGCTATGAAACGTCAGCAAATATTGTTACTAGGGCTTGTTTAGACGTGCATGGGCTCATGGGTTCATTACAGAGAAAGCATATTTAAATAGAGCTCTGGGAATAATACACTTCTTTTTCTCTCCTTAGGGTGCCTTCAAAAAGAGGCCCAAACAGTGGCTCCCAAGGAAATGTGCTGGGCCAGTTAAATGCAAGGCATACAAGTCAACTCAGAAGGTTATAATGACTGCTTTCTGGGATTCAAATAATGACTGCTTTCTGGGATTCAAAAGGGGTAATTTGGATAGATTGAAGGGCACAGAATAATCACAGGGACTTATTATGAAGAAGTTTTATAAAATTTGAAAACCATATTGCTGAGAAAATAGCTAGGGAAGTTGCTCCCAAAACTGTGTTTTCATTAAGGCCACTTCCCCAGTCTTCCAGTGCAGCAAGGGCTCATCTTTTGATCTTGTTGGGAAACGTTACTGCAGCCCACAGCTCTGATCTTAACCCTTCGCCCCTTTCAAAAAGTGTTGTCCCTCAAACTCAAAGAACATACAAGACAAAGACAATTCCAGTTCTTTATGAGGATGCTTTAAAGTTTGTCTTGACATAAGGTATATTAAAAAGCATAGAATTCTTTAGCAAAAGGATTAGAGAGATAGCTATACCTTCTTAGGAGGTTATGGGCCTTGATGGAAATTATATTGAGAAAAAATAGCTTCACATTGTGATATTTTTGTTTCATAATGGTCATGATTTTATGATTTCATAGCAATACTTTTTGTCTTACCTTAGTATTGGCAAATGCAATAGGTATAAATCAAGTCATGGCTAAAATATTACCTACTTGTTCTTTTAGGTTCTATACTGTACTATATCTACTTTTAGGTTCTATAGATATTAATGAAAGTTATTTTTTGTTTAAAAAGTAACAAATATTTTTGTAACAAATATACCTTCTCTGAATGATTACTTCTATATTTATTATTCTAAAAATTATATATAAGAAGAAGATTTTTCTGTAATCTGTCTATTGGTATACTCAAATGCTTTTTGGATTTTATTTTTATGGGGGAAGCAATATTTAAGTGTCTGTGAGTCAGCGCCAACACAACAGCTACATATCCACATATTCATTTTATGTTCAATAATTTTGGAATGCTATAGTACAGTGATGTATGTTTTAATGTATAATATCTAAATTCAGTATTTTAAAATACTTAAAAAAGCACAAGGTTTTCAATGGCTTCTCCCCCCGAAGTGAGGAGCCACGTCTCTCTTCCTTGTCTCTTCTTAGTCTGGAAGCTCAGCCGACACCTATTCACTTTAGATGACCCTGCTGCCATTTGAAATACCAATGACGTCTCTTCAACATACATGCCACCACAGTAGGACAACCCAAAAGACAAGTGGTGGGGTGGTTGAAAGAGAAGGCCTTCAAGGAGATGTGTGCAGCCAGTGGCTGCATCAGTGGGCTCGTGCACAGGAACAACTGTGAGAATGGCACAAAACCCCGGACCGTGTCATTCTGTTGTGCGCCGGGACTCTGGGGGTTGGAGCCAACTTGATTGCCCCTGATGACAACAATGACTCATTTCTTGTTCCTTAATTTAATCTTTTTACCAAATTGACCACCTTGTTGAGATTTTGTTTCTTTATAAATATGGGTAGACAATATTTACTAATGATATTGAATGTTGCAAGTAACAACATGGGTATTTTATAAATTATGCATTGATGTAGGTTTAAAGCATTTAAAATGTATAAAATTTAAAAGCACACGCACTGAAACAGAGCATAGAGAACAAGACATTAAACATTTTTAAAGAACCGCACTATGGGGAGTGGGATGGGACTTGTCACCATTTGGGTGAGACGGGCAGGCAACTACATGCTTTTTCCCTGTGTGTTACAGTTGTTGAGCTGAAGGGAACATTCCTTTTCAAATAACAGGGAAGGGTCCCAAGCTTCAAAACCGCTCCAGGTTCCTTCCCCATCAGACCAAAACGCTAGTCTGAGTGGTCATGAAGGGAGGAAACGTAAAAATGAAGATGACTTCATATTTTTTGTGACCTACAAGCTAGACTCAAAAACAGGGGGGTGGTGGTGGTGGAAGCACAGTGCTTCTCATGAGAAGCATAATCAATAGATAAATAAATCAAGAGCAAGCCGCTATCCTTATGTGCTGCCAGAACTAAATCCTTGATTAAAGAAAGGCTTCCAGACAATTCCATCATTTCATGGAAAGGTGCCTTGCTTGTGTAAAAGCCTAAATGCTACTTCTGAAAACAAATTAAATTTCCCCAGTGTCTAAAAACCATTTGAAAAAGATCAAATGCTTTCTATGAAACTTTTTACATATATTTCTGTTGATAAAGAAGAGCAGATTTTAAAATATTTGGGGACAATTTACTACCTACATTTACTTATTCTACTGCCTCTGTTACTTTTAAAATGCACATCAGTACATCAAGAGAAATCATAGACTAATAGAACTTGGCTGGATATAAGATTAAATAAAAGAGAGAAATATTTTGAATTAAAATCACTTCTTAGTAAATCTGTCTCTAAAACTATCTTCTTTTTTTTAATTATTTTATTGGGGGCTTATACAATTCTCATCACAATCCATACATGCATCCATTGTGTCAAGCACATATGCACATTTGTTGCCCTCATCATTCTCAAAACATTTGCCT
>NW_022103899.1:18817387-18859273 GCF_000313985.2 Echinops telfairi
CTAGCTCAGAAGCAACAAAGCCCACATGGAAGAAGCACACCAGCCTGTGTGATCACGAGGTGTGGAAGGGATCAGGTATCGAACATCCAACAACAAAAAAATCATATAATTGTAAAGGTGGGTGAATGAAGAGTGGAGACTCAAAGCCCATTGGTGGGCAACTGAACACCCCCTTACTGAAGGGTTGTGAGGAGGAGACGCACCAATCAGGGTGCAGGGTAGCAACGATGAAACATATAAGACTATCTTCTACATGAGAAATTCTTTCTCCTGACTAACATAACCCATATTAGCCTTGCTTTTTATTAAATTGTGATTAACTTACTAACAAAGGGTTTGGATTTGGTTAGTACAAGTTCATGACCCCATGATAAATGCAGTAGAGTGTACAAGACCAACTATTTTACTCTTTTCTTTTTCTTATTGTAACTATGAAGGTCACAAATGTATCCTGTTCCTTCAGCAAAGAAAGGAAAAGGTATTTAGACCTTTTTCAGCTGTCTGAAAATTGTATAAATGTCTTTAATATTAATGTTCTTCACATACTTTTAGTATTCCTCAGAGAACCTAATAGCAGAGGTCAGTTCCTCTGCTTCTGTAATGAAATATAGTCTTGTTAAATGTTGTGTAAAATCATGTCTTTTGCCTTTTCTGCTTTGCTGAAACAAGAATGCAAATTGCCACATATACATTTACTAGAACATAAATAAATTCACCAGGATAAGAAAATAGGCTCTGTGCAGTGTTAATTATAATCATAGTAAACAATAACTTGTGAGAGCAAGAACCTGTGTAAGGCAGAACAATGTCAAAGAAGGATGCCGCAAATATTTACCACTAAAATGAATGCTATAACAGTTATAAGGCTGTGAGACCTGGAAAAACAAGGTAGTCTCATTGAGTTTCCGTTCTCACAAGTTATGCTGTATCATGAAACACTGAAGGGTAGATGAGGACTCATAAGGCATTTTAAGTATAACACAATGCAACCTGTTAAAATATTTAGGTAGAGTTCATATATTCATAGTAAAACAGATCATTGAGAAATAAATCAAGATGATGAAATCTAAAAGGTGGTCTATACTATTATTATCCCGGTACTTGTACAGTTCATAAACGTTTGTATCATAAAAACATTAACTCCAGTTATGGTTTTATCGTTTTAGTTGTGTGGGGGAATGGGGTGGGGCCTGGTTTATGCTTTGGTTTGTCTAGTGAATCCTTAAAAAAATAGAAGAAGAAATATGACATATATATGAATTTATATTTCTATACAATACATAAATATAAATGTTCAACCATTCATTTAACCATTCAAATTATTTGTGGAGCACTACCACACCTGTGTGCACTCTATGAAAGGTATTGAGTTTAATTGTCTAATAGCACTTTCACAATTTGTAATGTTAAATCAAACTTTGTCATGGAGTTGATACTGGCTCATAGCAACCCAATAGGACAGGGAAGAGCTGCCTGTGTGGGTTTTGGGTGCCGTAATTGTTTACAAGAGTAGAAAGTCTCATCTTTGTCAGAGTGGCTGTCCGGTGATGTTCAAGTGCTGACCTTGTGGTTAGCAAGCCAACATGTAACCACTATGCTCCTAGGGCTCCTATTTCCTGGGCCATTTTACATGCAATTGAGAACAACTAGAGACTGTGAATACAAAAAAGCTTTAATAACAAACATTTTTTAAGGTATCAATATTTAGAAAACTTATTTTGGGGCTCAAGAGTTTTATTACCAATAAATAACCTCTATCTCCAATAAAGAAAAAGAAGAATAAAACACCTCCCCCACTTATTTGGCTGGGAATCCTTTTATTCCTATTTTTTGTATGTGGATCATTTTATTATCTTATAATTTTTTTAAATCAATTTATTGAGGCTCATACAATTCATCACAATACATAGATCAATTGTGTAAAGCATATCTATACATTTGTTGCCCTCATTATTCCCAAAATTCGCTTTCCTCTTGGGTTCCTGGAATCAGCTCATTTTCCTTTTTCCCCCTCCCCCTCCCTTCCTCCTCCCCTCTCCCTCATGCACCCTTAATAATTTATAAATTATTATTGTATCTTATATTACACTGCCCGGCATCTCCCTTCACCCACCCCTCTGCTGCCCGTCCCCCAGAGAGGAGGTTATATGTAGCTCCCTGTGATCAATTCCCCCTTTCTACACCCCCTTCCTTCCTGGTATCGCCACTGTCACCCCTGGTCCTGAGAGGTTCTTCTGTCCTAGATTCCCTGCGTTTCCAATTCCCATCTGTACTCCTGTGCATCACCTGGTCTAACCAGGTCTGCAAGGCAGAATTGAGGTCCTGGTAGTTGGGGGGAGGAAGCGTTTAAGAACTAGAGGAAGGTTGTGGGTTTCATTATTGCTATACTGTACCCTAAGTGGCTCATCTCCCCACTACCCCTCTGCAAGGTATGTCCAGTTGTCTAGAGATGGGCATTGGGTCTCCATCACACGCCACCCTCATTGATGAGGAAATTATCCCCACCTCCCAGCCTTTGGTGTTTGAAGCCTGGTCCCTTTGGCCCTTCATGATCACACATGTTGGTGTGCTGCTTCCATGTGGGCTTTGTTGCTTCAGGGCTAGATGGCTGCTTGTTTACTTTCAAGCCTTTAAGTCCCCAGATGCTATAGATCTCAATAGCCGGGCACCATCAGCCTTCTTCGCCACACTTACTCATGCACACATTCGTCTTCAGCATTTATGTGCAGAAGGTGGTCACACAATGTTATTCCTATTTTTTGAGGGAAAGTATTGATAGCTTAATTTCAAGTATCACAGAGAACACGTTTCCACTGCTACAGATGAAATATCTTGATTCATTGTATTGAAATTTTTTTCACTTTGAATGTTCAATGTTGTCAGAAAATCTTTAATTCTTTTTAAAAAATGTCAAAACACACTTTGCCATTATGCGTGTCTTTATTTCTAAAATAAACATTGTCATTTTAATCATGATTAAGGGCAAAAAATTATGATATGGATTATTAAAATTTTATACTACATTTGCATTGGCACATTTTAATAAGAGCTAGAACATATTAACTAGCCTCAGTGAGCTAATGCTTGCCTTATATTTTATCTTCAAAACAACCTGCTTCAAAGATAATGGCTATTTTATACAAGATTGACTCTAGGTTCCAGTGATATAAGTAACCTGCTCAAATTAACAAGCACTCACATTTTATGTAGCATTAGGAACGGAGCCTCGTGTATGGCACCAAATGCATTGCACTCTCTGACAAAACATGCTGACTCTCAATAATGGCGAAGTATACATTTATGTGATTTGCATATTAAAAGGTGGAAAGTGCTTCATGAAATAAAAGCACAGAATAAGATACATTAAGAGCTGGAAGGAAGTCACAAAACATTCCAAATTACACTTACGGAGAGTACTTTGACATAAAGGAGTTGAGCAACTTTATACAACAAGCTCTTATGTAAATTCCTTATTGGTGGCAATACTTTAGGATTTCATATACATAGAGTAAATGTCGTGTGGAAAGGGCAAAATGTGGACATCTAGAAGATGGAATATAGCTCAGTGAGCCATTGCTTGAATGCACTGTCATTTTAAAAAATAAGTGGAACTGGCTTAGCTCTTCAGCTGTTCTTATGGAATTCTTAAATAGCAAAAAATGCCTGTTGATTGCTGGTGACCATGACAACCGTCCTCCAGGGAGTAAATGATGGAAGGTAGAATAGAACACCACCCATTTACCCCTCAAAACTGGCTGTCCAAGAGGAATAGAAGGATAAAAATAGATATTCATTGACAAATGAGCTCCTATGTAGGTGAGAGCAAGGGAATTTATTTAAATAAAAAGCAATCCAAAGTATATGTATAGGATGATCACCTTCGTATTGTCTTTATGACCCAGAAAATATATATGAAAGTCATGATAGTCATTTCTAGTGGCCATTATGCTTTTATAATTAAAAGGCCAATAGTATGCTTAATGGGAAAAAGTAAAGGTCCCAAAGCAAACTATTGAATTTAATTTGCAGGAGAAGCTATGATATACTCAGAATTTGCCAAAGAAAACATCTAGTTAAATATGCCCAAAGAAACAAAAATAAAAAGAAGGGAAGATAAAAAGAAAAACAGCCAAAAAACCACATTACAAATACAGCCTCACACAAGCTTGTTCACATAGGAAGACATAATAAGATAAAAGTATGTTTCAAATCTATGGAACATGTAGATAGGATTCATAAATATCTGTTCCTGGAGTAATAGAACATGATCCTATGGAAGGTAAAATGTAGTAATTAGAATATATTTATAGACAAACTAAAGGCAAAGGACTTTTTAAATTGAGTAAATATAATTACTATAAGGATGAAGATGAATGGGTGACTGTAAATTCAAATTTATTTGCCTGGCCCCTTAGAAAAATAAGTGTTGAGCTTCAGAAGAAAACATACCTGCATAAACTCTTTAGTGTAGTGAAAGGTGTAAAGCTGGGCTGAATGTGAAATCTGATTTATTGACTTTGGTATGTCCTATAGATTGTTCACAGGGGCAAATTCCTCTGAAATGGACAGCCTACTCCTTATTGGCACTCAGGTCTTATTCTGAAAGTTCTGTTGAAACCTGTTCACTTTGGGTGACCCTACTGATATTTGAAATAGCAGTGACATAGCCCTAAGCCACTACAGTATAACAAACGGTCACACTAGTGGTAGAGAAGATCAACGAAAAGTCTAGGAATTTGAGGTATGGTAGTGAACAATACGAGTATTGAAAGTACCATGGGCTGTCCAAAAAACTAACTATCTTGGAAGAAATACCGTCAAAATGCCCCTTAGAAGCAAGGATGGCAAGACTATGCCTCACGCACTAAGAACATGTTATCAAGAAAGATCGGTCCCTAAGGAAGATAGTATGCTTGGTAATGTGAGGGACAGTGAAAACGAGGAAGGCCCACAATAAGATGGATTGACAGTGACTGCAACACTGGGCTCAAACATGAGAACGAGGTGAGAATGGTGCACGACAGGGCAGTGTTTCATTCTGTCGTACATGGGTTTTCCATGAGTCAGTACTGCTTCCATGGGGCCTGATAACGACAACGTATATTATGTGAAAGTTACGTAAACATCAGTTGTGGGAAACAGAAAAGTTATTCCCCAGGTTGTCCCCCATAATATATACTAAATCTAAGGTGCTGTTTGCAAACACTGACTATACACGTGGAGGTCAACTGCTTAAAAGTTGTCAGCCCAAAGGTTATCAGCCATCTACAGCAATCAGACCCTATAGTCTGTCCCACCCTAAGTAGAGCCTACTCCCTTCTGATAAGGATGGTGGATTATTCCCCTGAAGGAGAGCCCAAAGACACCTAAGGTCAAGCCAATTCAGAGATGACCAAGGTTAGGCTGCCATCTTGACTCCAAAGCCCAACTATTCTATTACGTGCATGCCTTCCTGTTCATGTATATGCCTATTGTACAACCCCTTCCTGTTATATATGTGGTTACCTGTAATTAGGGGCACTAGCACATCCCTAGAGTGTAAACAGCCTTGGTTGGAAATATATTCTCTCTCTCTGTGCGGATCTGGCTCCTGAGACCATGATGGTCCCAGAGGTGAACACTCGCATGCTTTTCTTGTCTGATGTCTCTTTAATTTTACCCCTCAATTACACAACCGTCCCTTGGATCCATTCAATTGTGGAGGTTGGTAGCCCACAATCAATAGGTCTTGAAAATATGATAATAATTAATAAGGTGTGTGGATTCTAAAGTTTGTGATCCAAAGATGGCAGATAATTATTATTCTGTTTTCACCTCCCATCATAGTTATCAAACTTTTAAGTAGAACAAAATTATGCTATGTTAAACACAGACTAATAATATTAATAAGCATCAGACTGATTTACTCAAAATGAGGTGAAATAAGTACAGGTAATGATTTTATATCTTATTCTAATTATCTTGCAGAAACTACTTCGGCCAAGAGGCAGTCACAGAATCAGAAAAGGGAACGCTACATGGTTTAATATCAGGGCTTTTTCCCCTTTCATCGTAATTATTCAACCTTTATACTGGCCACATAGTCAAAGAATGTGGACTAAATGCAGGACAACGAGCCTTCAACACTAGAAGAAGGCGTATTAACGACCGGCGCTGTGCAGAGGACACAGCCTCGCTCGCTACGCGTGAGGGCATTTGACTCATTTGCGGATGAAGAGTGAAACTGCAGCGACTCAAACAATGGGCTCAAACATCACAATCGTGAGGCCGACACAGATCTGGGCAGTGTTTCCTTCTCCTATGCACAGAGTTGCTGTGAATCAGAACTTACTTGATGGTACCTAACAACAACAACATGAATTGGAATTAATTCCTCGATAGCAGTGGGCTTAGTTTATGTCCTTTTCCTGAGAGAAAACAAATTTGTCTTGGAAGGAGTACAACCAGAACGCTCCTTTGAAGCAAGCGTTTGTTATCGTTCTTAGGTGCCCTCAAGTGGCTTCTGACCCAAAGTGGCCTTACGTACAATGGAACAAAATGCTGCCAGGTCATGGGCCATTGTAACAACTGTTCCTATACTTGAGCCCATTACTGCAACCACTGTATCAAGTCAAGCCATCTCTCCAGGGCCTTCCTCTTTTTTGCTGCCACACTGCTGTACCCAGCATGCTGTCCTTCTCCAGGGACTGGTCTCTCCTGACATGTCTATAATATGTAAGACAAATCTCGCTATCCTTGCTTCCAAAGAGCACTCTGGCTATACTTCTTCCAAGACAGATTGGCTTGTCTTTTCAACTTTCCATGGTACCAATTTTTATTGTCTTCCTTATTCAATGTCCAACTTTCACATGCATATGAGGCGATTGGAAATACTATGGCTTGGGTGACGTACCCATCTTAGTCTTCAAAGTAGCATCTTGCTTTTCAATATACTCTAAAGAGGTCTTGTGCAGCAGATTGGCCCAATGAAACACATCTTTGGAGCTCTTAACTGCTGCTTCCGTGAGCATGTACTGTGGATCCAAGGAAGACAAAACCTTTGACAAGTTCTGATCTCCAGGCTTCGTGGTGGTCCAGTTGTGAGGATTTTGGTCTTCTTTACAGTGAGTTGTGTTACACACTGAAGGCAACAATCTTTCGTATTTCTCAACAAGTCCCTGAATCCTCCTCACTTTCAGCGAGCAAGGCCGTGTTGTCTGCGTAGCTCAGGTTGTCAGTAAGCCTTGCCCTTACCCTGATGACTCATTCTTCTTCCTATAACCCAGCTTCTCCAGTTATTTGCTCAGTACATAGATTGAACAAAGATGGTGAGCGAATACACCTTAAGGCACACCTTCCCTGATTTTAAACCATGTGGTTCTGTTTGCACAACTGCCTCTTGATCCATGTACACATTCTGTATGAGCACAATGAAGCATTCTGGGATTCCCATTATTTTCAAGGTTATCCTTAGATTTTTGGTTTTTTATGGTCTACACAGTCCTTGGCTTTCAGACCTGAGGGGCCTATCCTCCAGCACTGTCTCCAACAATGCTTTGCGTCCATTCATGAGACCTTCAGCACCTGACTCTGTTTTGAAAGTTTTCAGCAGCCCTCTGATATGGGCAGCCAATTCCTTCTGCACTGTCCGTTCTTCGTCTGGAAGCTCTGCTGAAGCCAGTTCACTCCGGGTGACTCGCTGGCATTCGAAATACTAGTGACATAGCTGCCAGCATCAGAGCAACACGCAAGCCACCACAGTATGACACTGCCAGACAAGTGGTTAGAAACAAGTATGTTCAGTTTTTCCAACTATACATGGGACATATTGCCAGGAAGGCCCAGCTCTGTAAAAAGTTCGTCATATTTTCAAAAGCAGAGAGTCAACCAAATCTCAGAGGAAGACTCTCAATGCAGCAGTTGTAGCAATAGGATCAACAAGTTTAGCAGCAACAAGTTTAAAGATGGCGTAGGATGTTTTGTTTTGTTGTACAGAGGGTCTCTGTGGCTAGAAATGGACACAGTGGCACCTAAGACAATAGTAACCAGCCCTTGTAAATAGGCCAACCCCCAACAGGGTACATAATTTTAGAGTATCCTGTAGAATTGCCTTTCCCCAAGTAAACTGGACATTTTGCCCTCTAAAATCAAAATAAAGAGCGGTCATTCATTCAATGTCCTTCACTTTATTAAACTGCCATGCAGGGGATCGCCAATTACATTGTTAAATGTCTCTGGCTTAAAACCCAGTGCAGTTACGTTTCCTCAGGGTTCATAGCCGAGAAAAGGTTTGTCAGTCCCAGTCCACTGTTCTGCATTGTTTTATCAGTTATTGAGAGCAAAAACATCCACATTGTTTTACATTTAGCTTTATTTGCTTTGAAGCTTTGAATATGATTTTAGTTGTAGATGTTTATCTGAACTATTTTATTTTGATACGTAGGAAACTACTTTTATCCACACTATTATATCTTAGATGTCTTCTATTAAATAAAATATATGAATAATTTGTTTTAATTCAGTAATAGTTTCTTGAAAGTTTACCATATAAATGAACAATATTGTTCTTTTGTATAAGAAAATAAGAAAAATTTAAAGGGAAAAAAGTTTTAAAAAGAAACTAAGAAATACCAAATTAGAACAAGTTTTTATTGAGCATCTCCATTACTTAGGGTACAAATTTCAAGTTGTTTTAAAAATTACAAAATGTAGTGCAGAAAATGCAACAGACATTATTTTTCTCTGAGGAATCCAGACATGTACAACCCAAGATTAGCAAGGTTACTTCACTTTGGAAGATGCCCCTCAAGGACCCAGATTCCTCACATCTTGTGGATCTATAATTCCTGCAGTTATACACCTACTTTGTTGAAATTGATTTCCCTCTAAAACTGCATGTAATTTTACAGGGAGAAAGTAAGACAGAAATCTTGAAAAAAATAATTTTCTATGGAAGTAGTTTTTGAAAATTACAAACATCACTTCTTATTTATCTTTACCCTGAATTTAATTGCATAGTATTTTATAGCTATAAAATAGCTCAGTCATGGGCCTAGCTCCAATGGCATGATCTCACAGTTGTCTAGCCATATGAAGGGAGGTCAGTGAGTAATGGGATAAAATTGACGATGTTGCAGTAATTTCCCCATCCAATGCATTTCTAATGCTTCATCTGGCAGCTACTTTGTGTTAGTAGGGCATACTAGAGAAAAAAATTCATAGACACTCATATGTGTATAAAAAAGATAGAGGTTTATATACAAGAGCAATTGAATATTGAGAAAACATCCCAACCTAGTCCAGATCAAGTCCATAAGTAGGTTATTAGCCCATATGTCCAATACCAACCTATAAATTCCTCTTCAGACTCATGAAATGCATGCAATGATGCCAAATGAAGAACAATCACAGGCCAGTGGGTGGAAAGGCTTGTGGATCCAGTGGTGGTATGAGCTTCTCAGTGCTAGCAGGGGTCCCCATGTGGCTTCTCCAGCTCTGAGACTCTGGCTGCCATCAGTCTGTCTCCATGTGACTTGTCAACAAGAATGTCTTCCAGGCACTGAGCGTGTGTCCTGCCTCCAACGAGCTATTTATCTTCTTAGCACCTCCAAATGAGGTCATCAAGCTGTGACACACCAAACTCCACCCCTTTACATATAAGGTTCAAATTGACAATAGATTATATAACTACCACAGACTGCCCCTTGTCAATGTGACACTTTCACACAACTCTTTAGCCTTATAGAATTTTCAAACAATAATAAAATCACATCTGTACCTAATAGGATGAAACTAAAATGCATACAATACGATATGTGCCAAAGTCTCATTTAAACATAGTATTCTATAGTGAGCAACACTATATTCTATGCCTAACAATTGCAGTTAAGTAATACCTACACTTTAATCCTATGAATATATTCCCTCAACTATGAAAGTTTGTAAGCCAGCCATTTCCTGCCTTTATCTACCCCATTTTGGGTATCCAATTTCTATACTGCCCACGTAGCTCAATCCAGTGCTCTGAGGAGACAATCATATTCTTTGATGTGAAGAATTTCCAACCAGTTGGAACCTTGTGAAATCCACATCAGTAAGCAAAGTCAAACCAGGACAGGTCATCCATAAAGTCTGTAGCAATATGCACCAGTTCACAGGCTCAAATATCTTCTCTTCATCTGGTCGGGCTCCGGTCAACTCAGTGTACACTGCCTCACTTAGCCTCACCAGGGTGTCCATTGGTCACCTTGCCTTTAGACCATGAACTCATCACAAATCCTTAACAAGCCTAGCCCCCATGGGCTAGGTCATGAACTTCAGACCAGTCAACCCACTCTCATCTTCTCCTCTAGTTCCTGTAAACCAGGTCCAAGGGTTTCAGTGGCCAGACAACCTGTCTCTCTGTTGTGGCCTTTCTCCCATTTCTACTCAACAAGCGGATCCAGGTGGTCACCTACCAAGCAGTTCAGGCTGTCACAGGCTCCCTTTAACATTCCTAGAGAGGAGTTTTCTTTGTGGTTCCAGACTTTTTCCAGCTTCTGACAAAAACCACTTGTTCAAACTTCAAAAATCCATAGAGTTTCTTTCTTCTTCTCTTCACTAGATAGGACTTATGTTTTCAGAGCCTTCTTTGCAGGCTTGTCTTAAACCCGTTTAAAGATCAAATTTTTATGGCTCCAGGCAAGAGGGCCAACAAGCTCTCTATTTTCATACTTGTCAATAATCATTTCTATCAAGCATTGTATCAATAATAATAAGCAGAATAAATCAGTATAAACAAGGTAGAATCAGATCCTAAACTCAATTCTTAACACAGTTAAGTTCAATCATTATTTAGATTGTCATAATCCTTATCTAAACTATTCTATTGATACAAAATATGGCCTTAGGCCTCTGCTGTATTAAGCCAGAGCCAGGCTTTCTGTCAGCCATTTTGACCTGTTAGCCATTTTTACTAAACAGCCTGGTCTCTGAGAAATGTTCAAGAGTGATTTCACACTCTGGGCTCAAAATATACACTAGTTAAAGTCATTTTCACCATTTCACACAGGAAAAAACAAACACTACAACCAATGGAAAACAATCAAAATTTTAACTTCCCATATTTTTTCCAGAAAACAACCCAGTCAACTGCAAGGCCATATCTGATCTCTGGCTAGAAGGACAACTACCCTGAGGCAGGGGCCAAACAAACCTGTGTTCTTCATATTCACCCCCTCCCAAGGTACCATCATGGGTTAGTCTGGGTAGACAAGAGAAACAAATTCATGGACACTCATATGTGTATAAGAAAGAAATTTATATACAAGAGCAGATGAATATTTAGAAAACATCCCAGCCCAGTCCATATTAAATCCATTAAGTCCAATATCAGCCCATATGTCCGATACCAATCTCTAAATTCCTCTTCAAACTCATGAAACACATACAATGATGTCCCATGCAGGATAATCACATACTTGTAATAAGAAAGCTGCAGAAATGTTTAAATGAGAAATATTTTAGTTTTATAAATGATTGGCATGGTATGGTATTCTAACCCCACTGATTACTAGCCTTAGATTGATGCAAGTTACTTAATATCTTTAATGACTTGGCGATACTTAATATCTCTAAGCAACTATATCTTGAACTAGAAAAAATAGTTAGAAAAATCTCAATCGGTAATCAAGCGGCCATAAAACTCAGAAGCAACAAAGCCCACATGGAAGAAGCACACCAGCCTGTGCAACCACGAGGTGTCGAAGGGATCAGGTGTAAGGCATCATCAGAACAAAAAACCTTACCATAGTGAATGATGGGGGGAGTGTGGAGTGGAGACCCAAAGCCCATTAGTAGGCCACTGGAGATCCCCTTGCAGAGGGGTCTCGGGGAGGAGATGAGCCAGTCAGGGTGCGATGTAACAACAATGAAAAATAGAACTTTCCTCTAGTTCCTAAATGTTTCCTCCCCGCTCCCACTACCATGACTCGAATTCGACCTTGCAAGTCTTGCTAGACCAGAGGATGTACACTGGTACAGATAGGAACTGAAAATACAGGGAATTCAGGGCAGATGAGCCCTACAGGACCAGTGGTGTGAGTGATGAAACAGGGAGGGTAGAGGGGGAGTGGGTAGGAAAGAGGGTACCAATTACAAGGTACTATATGTGACCTCCTCCCTGGGGGACGGACAACAGAAAAGTGGGTGAAGGGAGACGTTGGACAGGGCAAGATATGACAAAATAACAATTTATAAACTATCAAGGGCTCATGAGGGAGGAGGGAGCGGGGAGGGAGGGGGAAAATGAGGACCTAATGCCGGGGGTTTAAGTGGAGAGAAAATGTTTCGAGAATGATGAGGGCAATGAATGTACAAATGCGCTTTACACAATTGATGTGTGTATGGATTGTGATAAGAGTTGTATGTGCCCCTAATAAAATGATTTAAAAAATAAAGAAATAAAGAAAAGGGGGGGAAAAAAGAAAAATCTCAATCAAAGACATGTTGATTTAAGTAGGATTTTGAAATGTAGGCTATCATAACACAACTACAATTAATATTATTAGAGAGGTCATTGGAACTGCACTTTATTAAACATTGTTCTATATGTCAACTAATGATCATTTCAACAAAACTAAGTTATTTCTCCAAAACCTTCCATGCATACACCTGGTCGGCACAACACTGAGCACAAGCCTGGCCGCTTCCTCTATTTGACCTTGTCGAGAAGGAAAAGGAAGACAGGGTCAGGAGTGTACCCAAGAACCACCAGGAGGAATTGAAATGAGTGATTTTACACTGAGGGGACTGCAATGTGATGAAACAAAAATGTGTATGAGTTATTGAATGCAAAGCAGATTACCTGCTCTTTACACCTTCAATCAGCTCACAATGAGAAGTTATAAAAACAGAAGAAAGAGCATGACAGAAGTGAATAGTATTCCTTTCCACCTAACTGGGCAGTGACTAGAGATTGCACACATATCTGTACTGATTCCACATTAAATTTAGTAAGGCAATGTTACTCAGGGGAAAAGCGTGCTACTCAGGTGAGAGTCTCCATTTTGCTCAAATGCTGTTTGTTTGAGTTCTAATAATAGGTATGGAGGCAGCTGAAGGAACGATTGCGAGGAGGAGTCACCTGCAAGAGTATCTACTTGAATGGCTCTCTCCCAGTGTAACTATTAGTTACTATGGTGACAAGCTGCTCAAGCATTTAATGAGAACATTTCCTACATCTGAGTAACAGAATTTCTAATTTTAGTTGGTAAAATTATGTTTATAATTTTGAACATTTTTAGATATTTGTTGATTTCTAACATGTTTGTTCATGTGCAACATGTCAGTGTTGCTATTTCTCCAAAATGCACTTTGATTTCAAAGAAAATTTGTTACAGTTGATGATTTCCCTAAATTTGGAAAATAGGACCAGATATTCCCTAAAATAAGTTAATATACTAGATATCATTAAAATTCTAGAATAAAATATCTACTACTTTCAAATGTATATGTGGAAAATTTATAAAATGCCGGTAGTAATTCAATATTTGATGTATTATTTATACTTTCAGAAGATAAAAGAGGCCTATTTGAAATAAATGGACAATACTTTCATAGGCTTTATGCAGTCTCATAATGTTCCAATTACTAATAGCTGATTTTCTCATTTATAGATCCTTTAATTTGATGGCAATTTTGAAACTAAAATGTACTTTATTCTGAAGTGATCAGTGTTGCTTGCCTAACTAGTATGCTATTTTTTGATTACACAAAAGTATAAGTCATTGTTTAGCCTTCTTATTTTACTCATTATTGTTCATGTAAAGCAAACTGTGTGACGTTGAAGACAATATGCAGTCAGTGAATACTGTAAAGAAAATTGTATTAAATTTTGTATATTGCAATTACATTTGAGAAACAATTTCCAGCACCAAAATTATGGTGAAATCTCAACTTCTGAGTCTCTGACTTTACCTAGAAAACCTAATTCTGAACACTTGCATCTCTTTTGAAGAGCAGTCTGCCATAGCTGTATCTTAAAACAATTCAGTCCCTAGTGAGCACCCTGACACCCCATCTTTGAATGATAGGTGTTCTGCCATACGCAGTCTTCTCTATTGTAAATTAGATTCCAGCATTTCATTACAATAGCCACACAGAACCCACAGACAATGCTCCAGGGTAAAGGGCTTATTGAAGAGGGAAGGAGGAAGTATGTCCGCATGTGTAAAAGGGGGGAAATCACATCTATGGAGAGTTTAACAGGATATTGTTGTTAATTTCATTTCTGGAGATAGATTGTATAAATATATATAGTATGTTTCTTTTTTTAAAAAAAATCAGTTCCTGCAGTTTCCTTATCCATGAAACTGAAATTGTGGTCGGAGAGGTTTTAAAAAGGGGGGTGAGGTGGGGTGGGGTGGGGGAAGAAGAGGAAAGGTACAATTGAAATGAACTTGGAGTCTTTAGTGACAAATTCCTCATAATAAAGTAAGATTACAGGGTTTACTGTGGAGCTTAATGGGTTACATTTCAGGTGGACATGCACACAATAGACTTTTCAGTCAGGATATGGTACAAAGTTCTCCCAGGATTGCTAATGAATGCCCCCAAAGATCCCCACTCCAATAAACCTCCACCAGAGGGCAATCAGCTTCAGCTCCATGGGTCAGCAAATAAGACTCCTGTAAGTGCCAGTGAGCCAGGCTACTGCCCCAACACGGTCAGTTTTACTTCTGGGGACTGGGGAAGTCCACCACTCCTCTCATCTTCTGGCTCCTGGTTCTTCTGCTGATGCCCCACTGCTGTTCCTCTGATGCCACAACTGTCTTCGGTTCACTGGGCAAGGATGTGGTGGCTGATTATTTCCTCTAGACCGATAACTAGACTTAAGTCTTAGAGAGTTTCTAAAGGTGAAGTACAGATGGTTACCTCGGAAGAGATACACTGCCTATACTCATAAAGAACTGCTGGAATTTCCTAATAGGTATATACTGCAAACTAGATGCAAGGGAATGGTTCCTAAGGATGTAGGATACTGGTGTAAGGAGTATAAGGTTAGATTACTCTTGAGTTCATTGATATGGACCACAGATGGTGTAGTGGTTAGGCATTGGGCTGCAGTCTGTAGGGTTAGCATTTCGACACCAACAGCAGCTCCACTGGAGAAAGACTGGGTTTTCTACCTCCATAAAGAGTTATAGTCCTGGAAACCCACAGGCATCACTATGGGTAAGCACAGATTCTTAATATGATGTTTTAGCTTGAGAAGTTAAATAGTTTATCTGCTTGGTTCACTGGAGCATGGGCTCAGGCATAGGAACAATTGTGAGGCTGGGGCAGGACTGAGCAGTGCTTCCTTCTGTTGTTTGTAGGGTCTCTATGGGTCTGAGCCCATTTGATGGCACCTAACCCCAACAACAACAGGTCTGACATTGGGAAATACCGTAAGTGATTTAAGACCCTTGCCTGCAATAAGGCTGATTGGATCTTGTGGTGGAAGAGGGCAAGTATCAGCACTTAGTTAATAGAAATGAGGTGGGCCTGGTTATTACAGTAAGCAGCAAGGTTTAAGTGACAGAGTAATCTGATTTATGTGGATTTATGGCATTAGCTACTTAGGCAGTGTCTCTAGGAGTGAAATACATGCGAAACCTACTAAATATTTACTTGACCTATACCAGGGGAAGGACTAGAGATCAGGTGAACAGCAATTCAACTCAAACCCCCAGAATATAGTCATGATTCAAAGTCAGTTCCCAGACGCAGTCACTTCACAGATCCACAATTCCTGGGACGACGGAGAGGCACGCTTCCTTTGAGGAAGGGCACTGTCAAAGGTTTACACTGTTAGTCTGTCTTCCAGCCTCTCCCAGAGGTATCTGTGGCCTTTTATAAGAGTGACTGTTTATTGGGGGAAAGGCAATAATCAGACTTTTCATGGATTACTGGACACTGGCTCAGAATCGGCCCTAATTCCAGGAGGCCCAAAATATTTTAAAGGCTGACATCTGAATGGGGGCATGTGGAGGTCAAGTTGTTAAGAGGTTTTAGCCCAGGTTCATCTGACACTTGCTCCGGTGGATCCCTCGCTAACTTGGACACTGAACTATTAGATCTCTTATTCTCTTAACTTCTCTGCCTGATCCGGCCACCTCACCTTGCCCTGCTGCATACCCTACTGACCGCATGACATCACCAAGCTCCACTGCTTGGACCATCTGCATGCATCATCACCTTGAGTTACCTGTGAGCTACCTCACTTTACCATGCCATAGGGTCCTACTGTGACTTACTTTGCCACACGGTGCTACTGACCTTTGCTATACTTCAGCATGCTTCATCCTCCTACTCCTAGTTCTTTAGTCCCTGGGCCTAGTAACCTTATGAGAAGGTAGAAACTTCAGCACATTAACTAAATCCATGAAAGTAACTTGGAATGAGCTTTCTTTCTCTGAAGTTGTGGGGACTATTTTTGTAATTCCCTTTCACAATATAAACGTGTCTACTAATATACATGTATACATACATACATGTGCATATACATATATACATATGCTTATAAGTGTCTTGGTTTTGCCTCTCTAGAGAACCTAACCAAATACATGATCTTTTTAACTTCAGGTTACAAATTTGAACCTATTTCCACTGAGTCAATTCCTACTGATGGTGACAATCTATAGGGTTTCTGAAACTATACATCTTGAAGAGAGTAGACAGACAACTTTCCCCTGAAGAGCAGTTGGTGGGTTTGCACAACAGATCTTGAGGTTAGCATCCCAATACCTAATCCACACCATCATTAGTACTCTAGATATGTAGATAGATGATAGATAGATAATATAGCTAGCTAGATGATGTGGCTAGATAGATGATGTAGATAGATAGGTAGGTAGGTAGGTAGGTAGATAGATAGATAGATAGATAGATAGATAGATAGATAGATAGATAGATAGATAGATAGATGATATAGCTAGATATATTATATAGCTAGATAAATGATAGATCAAAGATAGAGAGATAGATGATAGATAGATGAGATAGATAGATAGATAGATAGATAGATAGATAGATAGATAGATAGATAGATAGATAAAGATGATAAATAGGTATGCATCATTTCAGGGGGGAAAAAAGTGGAGTTGACCTTTTAGCTAAAAGGTCAGTACTTTAGAATTGTAGGTACATTTTCCTTCCTAGGGATGTTTGTCTGGTGATTCTCAAAGTCCTACCCAGTTTCGGCAATCTAACTCAACTTTGGTTCTGGACACTTAGTTTACTCTTTTTTTATAGACTTTCATTCTAGCTTTTTCCCTACAAGGACTCAGTTCTCATACACTTTTATCAAAAAGGTTTCCAAATGATATTTCTGGTTTTAGTATCAGGCCAAGCCAATGATTTGTCTTATCAATAAATAAATTTGGGTGCCTGAAGAAAAGACTTTGATTGTCAAGTTGATAAGACAGGTGTAGGGTTACTGAAGTATCAAGAAACAATAAATCACAAGTTTGTTTAATGAGAACTACATACATAAGGGTTCTGAGAAATATCTTTTTGCATCATCTGCAGCTATATAAATGTCAGGTATACACAATCTAGATTGAATTTTTTAAAACTACCCACAGATTGCTTGAGTAGTAAACATATAATTATGATTCCAACTTAAATAAATATAACTTTAGAAATGCCATTCTAATTGTGATTTAGGCCTGCAGCTAGTAGAGTTGAGAACTGAAATATAAAATAGATATGATAAAGATATAAAGTTTGATAGAATATAAGTGAGATGATAAAATAGGTGATCTTTGTGGTAATAGAATTGAATATATATTATGTAAAATTACCAAAGAACATAGAATGTCTATAGTTCACATGTACTTTGACTTTTCAATAAGCAAACAGATATCCATAATAAGAAATTCATTAAAAGTGATCTCATCACTAGCTTTACTATTCTACTTTTTTTTTCAGTCATTTAAATTATACTCTGGTCTTTAGTGAGATTGTACATAAATGTGCACAGCAACTTTTAGACCATCTGTTATTGCTATCTGTTTTGTTTCTTTTTTTGAAATTGTAATAACTGTCATGAATTTTGAAATGGAGTACTCTTCTGGGCCTTCTGGTGAAGATCATCTCTGCAGCTGCTCCCAGGAAAATTGAAGTGCATGTGGCATAGAATGAGCCCTGTGATATACCAGGGCTCATTTATTTCTAACTGTGATGACTCGAGGTGTGTTTGAATCTGGGTGACATAAAAATTCTCTAAAGGTAGTCCTTCAGTTGAATGGATATTATTAATACCGCTCCTTTTTACACACAAGTGACAAGAAAAAAATGAAATTCTCTTCATTTTTGTCTTTTCTCTATCTTAAATCTTTGACGCCTGTGGTATTTTGTCTCCATGAAATTGCCCTTCAATTAAAAACATTAGCAAAAAATAATTAAACTTTCTCTTTTCTTTAAATATGAGGCACACTTTAAAAAATTTATTTTTAATCATTTTATTGGGGCTCATGCAACTCTTATCACAATATAAATGACTGTTCTGGGGATGTTTAAAGATTGCCATAAAAATATTTTCTCATTCCTACCTAAAGACATAAATGAATCAGTAAATAAGCTAAAATCATATTATAATAATTCTAATAAATACATCTCATGACTAAAGCACAACTTTTTATTATGACTGCAGTACAACTTTTTGCAAACAACTTAATCTTCTGGGGGGGGGTGCTAAGTTTCTAGATTTGGAAATGAATGTCATTCATCACAATGCATTAACCTTGTCCGTGTTCCAAACCAATCTCACTATTCTGCGCAAACTCATTGTAGTTCATGGATGGAAGTATGGCCAAGACCAAGTATACGTAACATTGATTCTTCTCAGTTCTGTGATATCAACTGTCAGACGTTTCTGTAAACTGAAAACTAGGGCTTGATGCTTATCGAAGAAATTATGACAATACATAATTTTGTTCTTCAGCTGTAAAGTGTAGTTTTGAAGCAAATTAATGTGGAATCCATATGAAATATAACATAATCTCAGTTTTGAAAAGTTCACAACACAGCCTCATGCCCGAAGCTATCTGATCAAGTAAACAATTGAGCTATCTGAATTGTTTGTCTACCAAAAACACACCTGATCTTAAATGTATCTAAATTTTCATTCTGCCACACACAAACTTAATTATCACCAATATTCCCCCAAATATGATCCCATTCCCTAACATCAATATTACTATATAGCTAGCACTCATCCTAGGAACAGCAGAGAACATAAAATAACTGCATACATTATCATGTCGTTATCAGCCCTGTTTAAAAAAAAAGGATTTCAGGAGATTCCAAACAATTTACAGGAAGTGGAATTTGCACATTTCAAGTGGAATGTACACTTTTCCAACTGTGAAGGCTACTTGTTGGGAGGAAAACAAGTCTTATCTGATATTAGATGCCAGTCTTGAGACACATGAATCTCTTGGGATTACAATTGTATCATCTGTGATATCTACTCTATTATTACCCAGGTCGTTGTGAATATTAATCGGAATTTTAAAAGTAAACGTCCAGGTCAAAATATGAAGCGTTATATGAAAGTAAAAATAAAACTGTCTGCACTTTGTAGGCTAATACTTCAGAGGAGAACGCAAGGAGGACTGTTATTCTCCTGCATTCCTGCTGAGACCATTGGGTTGTATGGCAAACTCGCGAAATGCAGATGAATGGGGTTATTTCTTCATTGAGGCAGGTGGCAGGTGGCAGGAAAGACAGACTCAGTCTGCCTGTGATAGCTTCTCTTTGGACAGAGGGGTGAAAATTAATCTTTCTGTTAGAGTGGGCTTTTATCCATTTGATGACAATCTCTATTACAGTGCATCGTATTCTCCCATTTAATCACCTGTGTATTATCATTCCATGTCTCTTTGGCATGCATACCTTCCAGGTTTCTTCTCTTCATTGAATATTTGTACTTTAAAAGTGGCTTCTTTCTGCGCATTTTATCCAGTATTGATTTTGATTGAATTTTTGGAACCTCATTTTCTTATAGTGCATATTTTTAACCAAATAGGATGATTGGGTATTTATGTGTCCTTGTTAACATTTTCATCTTCTTCTCATTTACTGTATTCATGTTTTTATATTATATAATGTTGCCCTTCAGAAAGTAAGTGTATTTGTTATTGCTTTCCATTTTATGACCCGTCTCCAAGTCTCAGGGGCTGGAGGTTGAGAAAGTGATAATGTGAAAAATATTTCCATTATTCCATGAAAATAGAATAATTTTATTAACAGTTTTATTAATCAATTTTCAAAACATTCTTAGAATTAAATAAAAGCTGACAATCAGTTTTAGAATTAATTTCCCCAGAGTAATTGCATAATATAACCAACCACTGCTCCTAGTAACTTTAATTATGTTCTATAGGTTTTGTGTGTATGTGTGGGGGGAGCTGAAAACCTGAAGTCTGAGAAAAAGAAAGGCGTTCCAGGCACTTTCATCTCCCGGTAGTCATACATGTCATTGAGAACATACGTGCAAGCTTCGTATAGCTATTGAGACTCTAGATTTAGAGGATTAAAGTATAAGGTTTATTTCAGAATATACATATTCATTTTTAACTGGAATCAGAGGTTTTTGTTATCCAAGTACTAGTACCAAAGAAAGTAAGCAAGCATTAATATAAGCGAAATCATTTCAGCATTACAACCGAACTAGAGAACATTGAAAATGCGAGGACATTTGATAGCATTTCAAAGCTGACTTCAAATTTTACTTCAAACTTGACTCAGGAATTGGTTTCCAGGGTCTGCATTTCTTTAATAACTATGAGATCAATTTTGAGTAAGACTTTCAAGGATAGTCTACAATTAAGTGATTATTATTTAGAGAAATTTGGGAGTACATCATTTATTTGTTTAATAGCCCTACTGACTCAGTGATTAAGAGTTCAGCTTCAAACCAAATATCAGTGGTTCAAACTCACTAGTCTGTTATCATAATAATTACAGACTAGGAAACACTACGTGGGCAGATCACCTCTGTTTTATAAGGTCATTGTAAATTGGAATCTACTTAATGTCATTGAGTTTATGGGAAGCTTATTTGTTAAATACATTAGTAAGTGACTGAATTCTTTAGTGAACTCTCTGAAGTTTAGTATTTTCATCTTCAATATATAAATAATTATAATTCATTACAAAATGAAAAACTATTAAAACAGCATGTGATACAATGCATGTAACACTTGCAAATGTCATTAACATAGATACTGATATGCTACAAAGTTGCATTATTTATAATGTCTGACTTTAGTGAAACTTCCATGTTAAGCTTCATATTTATAGGTTGTATGTCCATAAGCTTCCACTAAGGTGTGATTTTATAGCAATTTATTCAAAAGTTACACCCACACAACTCATACACACACATGCAAGCACACAGGCACAGGCTACAGTGGTACCCTAGCAAATATTTCATAGAATGACATAACAACAGAGATTTAAAAGCAATTCAATTCTATTTTGGTATTCTCACTTATGAAGGTCTCCTTAACTTCCCAGAGTGGAAAACTTTTGGAGAGATGACAACACAGGAACATTTATCCTCTCCACTGCACTTAAAATATAACTATCTGAGAGGTGTAAAAACATGTTGGTGTGTGTGTGCATAAAACTTTAGAAGATTTTGCAACTTTTCAATATCCTCTATTGTAGCAAAGTGATTATGCATTCGCCTGCTAACTGCAAGGTCAGCAGTTCAAAACCAACAACTGCCCCTTTGGTGAAAGATGAGGCTTTCTAGTCCCATATAGAATTATAGTCTCAGAAACCCACAAAGACAGTTATACTCTTCCCTAAAGGATAAGTGTAAATAATAATGGACTCAATTACATTGAATTAGAGTGATAAAGATAATATATTTTTAACAAATAAAAATATATGATTCTCCTGTATGCCCCCGGAACCATTGGTCCCATTCGTTTCATCTCTGAATTAATTATCCCACCTATCTCTTATCTAGATAGACACGCAAATACTTTAGTAAATGCATAAACCAAGCAAAGCCAAATAAAACAACAAAGGAAGTCAAAACCAATAAAACAATAACCACCACCAAAAAAATCCAATAAAACAAAAACAAAAGAACAGTAACAAAAAGAAAACCACTGACAAAAATGGAGAAGCATACACATGGTTCAATGTCTGTCTGTTTGCCTTTAGGAGTGTTTTCCAGTTGAGTCTGATGGGGTGCCACACTCTGCCTCCAAGTCCATTTTTGGTACTTCCTGGGGTTTCATCACTTTGCTTCCCTTGCTGCTCTGTTGCACACCCTTAGTGTTTCGCCCCACCAAGATGGGGTCAGATTGTGCACTATTCCCACACTGTGTCTCCAATATTGATGTCCACAGCACTATGGTTTAGTGAGGGACGTCTTGTCTCGTGGTGGAGCCGGCCCTATGGTTCTCTCTGTGTGTTGTCTGCTCCAAGCAGGAAGAAAGGGACTGGGAGAAAGGATGTGGGGGTGGGGGTGGGGGTAAGGGGAACCAACCCAGGGACAAGGGAAAACTAGTGAACTAAAATCAATGGAAAGAAGGGTATAGGGTGCCTAGTGGGGCCTAATCAAGGGCAGTGTAGCAGCGAGGAATTACTAATCCTGAATGAAGGCCGAACATGATGGTGGAACAAGAGGAAAGTGAAAGGAAATAGAGGAAAGAACCAGGAGGCAAAGGACATTTATAGAGGTCTAAATATAGGCATGTACATAGAACTATGTACTCATAGCTATATGTTAAGAATTAATGTTTCAGATAGACATTGGGCCTCCACTCATGTACTCCCTCAACACAAGAACACTTCCTTCTAACAATCCAGCATTCTGCGATGCTCACCTTCCTGACACGATCGCTGAAGACAAAATGGTTGCATAATCAAATGTAGTGAAGAAAGCTGATGGTGCCCAACTATCAAAAGATATAGCATCTGCAGTCTTAAAGGCTTCAAGATAAACAAGTGATCATCTTGATCAGAAGCAAAATAACCCACATGGAAGAAGCACATCAGTGTGTGTGATCATGAGGTGTCCATGGGATCAGAGCTCAGGCATCTAGGACCCGGAACAAAATCATACCCAAGGTGAATTGGGGTGGGTGTGGGGGGCATGGAGTGAAGACTTAATGCCCATCTGTAGACAACTAGACATCCCTTCACACAGGGGCCACAGGGAAGAGATGAGCCAGTCAGGGTGCAGTATAGCACCAATGAAACACACAACTTTCCTCTACTTCTTTGGTGCTTCCTTCCTCCCATTATCATGACCTCAATTCGATCTTACAAATCAGATTCAACCAGAACATGTACACTGCTACAGATAAGAGCCCCCAACACAGGGAATCCAGGATAGATAAACCCCTCAGGGCCAACAATGAGAATAGAGATACCAGGAGGATTAAGGGAGGGTGGGGGGAGAAAGGGGGGAATCAATTACAAGGATCAAACCTATAACTCCCTCCCAAGGGGACAGATAACGGAAAAGTGGGTCAGGGGTGATGGAGAATGATGTAAGATATGAAAATAATAATCTCTAACTTAACAAGTGTTCATGAAGGTCGGGGGAGAAATGGGAAGCTGACATCAGGGGCTCACGTGGGAAGAGAAGGCTTTGAAAATGAAGATGACGGCATATGTGCAAATGTGCTCGATACACTGGATGAATGTATGGATTATAATAAGAGATGTAAGTGCCCCCAATCAAAGTAAGAAAAAAAATGCATTGACTTTGGGAATAAACTACTAGTGTTCTCCTTCAAATTGGGAGAATAATTTTCTCTTTTACTCATAGGAAGAAGAAATTCTCAAAACACTGATACCATTTGAAATGCAACATTAATGAGTAAGCTTTTAATAACTTCATTATTCTTATTGCATTTCCTTTGGGCTCTCTGTATTTAATGATGTATTTTGCACCCCAGTGGATTTATTAATATTCTTATTTGGTATTATTGGGAGAAGAATGAAGGAAGACATCAGTTTTGCATTCTTGTGAGGAGCAAATGGAAAGTAAAACAAAAGAGCTAAAACTATTTTCTAGGAGTGTTATCTAAGTGCAGGAAACTTCAGTTTTAGATAAAAACTAATACATATTTTGGTGCACTAGGACAAAACGTTTTAAATAATAAAATAAGACTGCATGTATTCTTTGAAGACATTTTGGGTTCAGTTCCAGAAGACCACAACAAAATGAATGTTGAAATAATGTGAGCCAGATGATATTTTTGGCTTCACAATGCATATAAGTGGTATGTTTACACAATACTTTATTCTATTAAATGTTCAATATCATTGTTTTAAAAAAATTGAACCACTGTGAGAATTACCAAAATGTAACAGAGACATGAAATAAGCACATGCTGTTGGAAAAATAACGCCAAAAAACTTACTCAACCAGAATTACCACAAACCTTCAAAGTATGAAGAACACAATATTTATGAAGTGTAATAAAATCCAGTGCAATAAAATGAGGTAGCCTATATGCATATAAAGCATACCAGTAGACCAGGCTATACTATAGTTTGTGTGATTTTCCCTTTGTTGGATGCAGTATGATTATTCTATGGATAAATAAAAAATGAACTTTTAGCACTAAATTTTATAACATATTTTTCCGGTCTTTATTAGAGTTAGCATATCTTGAAAGAGAGGAAAGGGTGGAGGAAGACTGGGTGAAGTGAAATTGCTTTACATGGCTCTGGTATACTCATTCTTTCTAACTGCAGAGAATGCGTGTGAGCCTGTAAATCAGGTGTAGAGGATTTAATCCGGGGATGTTGGACAGGAGAATAACCATCCCCGAAGCATGAAGAAGAATCTTATAACTACTAATAATGAAGAGCCACAAGGGGAGAATATGCAAAATACCTGCCTAAAGTGGTGGAGACAGTAGAGACAATACAGACCATGGTACCAAGACCACTAGATAAAACAGAGGGACAGCATTGAGACTATGAGGCAGGAGGGCAGGCAGGCTTCCTACCTCACAAAATCAAAGGACCATGTGGCCAAGATGCCAAGGACTGTAGAGACCTGGGAAGTAAAGAACTGAATCCTTACCATCTGTTAACTTGTTATATTCCCCAATAAACCCACATAATTTGGAGTCTTATTTGAATTATGAAACCCAGCAGAGAAACAGAGTGCCTTGGGGAGGATGGCTGTTGGCATACTAGATGCAGAAGGGTAGAGGGTGGAAGTGTGCCTCACCTCTCCTTTATGACAATTGACCTTAGATTGATGTGGAGTTGGATTCTCCTTCTACCCAGAGGAGATTGCACAGGCTCTCAGGAAATTTGCAGGGTTCTCAAAGAATACTTAGAAGCACTGAAATGGATGCTATGAGATTATTTTTTGTATAAGGATATACCTGAGATATAAAACAGTGGTAGCAAAGGAACTCCTATTGGAAAATTGTCTCTACTTGTTTATAGGGAAAAGAACTAGAGGCAATAACCAATTGTGAGCATGTTTTCTCATCTATCAGATGAGAAGGAAGGACATATAATACAGGAAACATCCATAAAAGAAACATTTGTTTATAATTCAGGGTAGGGATAGTGGGCCCCAACCATTGCCATACTGCTGATTCCAACTCCTTGTGACACTTCAGGACACAATGGAATGGCTCCATCGAGTTTTGTTGAAAGCTTTCATTATATAAGAGACAAAGATCAATAAACTGAAGGAGATTTTGAGATTACACATGCAACAGAAGAAGTGTACAAAAGGTTATTGAGAACTGATTATAAATGGGCTTGTCACCATCAGATCTATTCTGACTCATGATAGCCTACATGTTACAGACTAGAACCACTCTACAGGGCTTTACGGGCTATAATCTATACAGAAGCTGATCTTCAGGGCTCTGGTTCAGTTTTGAAGGGATTTAAAGTGCCAACCTTTAGGTTAGCAGCTCATCATAATTAATGCGTGTGATTCAGGGGCTTATTTTTATAAAGATAGAGGTGAATTTTTTTGTAATGACCTATTTCAGTTATTTGAAAAGTGCATTTAATCATAAACCTTAACACCTTGGAATTTTACAAATGATTTTAATTCGTTTCACTTTAAAGTAGAAAATTGTCATCATTTACTGTATCTATATGGCTAACATTTTATGAACAATATTTCTTCTAACCCTTCAAATGTTTTATTAAAACATTTCATAGGAAATAAACAAGTACGCTAACTTCATCTTGCTTTTTCTGTAGTGTCCTGTTGAGAATCAGATGAGAGACAGTCATACATAGTCATTTCGCTATCAGTACAAAGCATCATCTATTACAAATATTAACAATCCATTCATTAGTCATAACAGCAGTATTCTCATTTGAAATGATCAATTGCTAATGCAGAAACCCTGAGCTTCCTCTAATTATTAATAAAATTATTGCCTCCACCATGCAGAAGTATAAATTTAGCATCTATTGCTAAAGTATTAATGTCTTTAAAGTAACTTGCTATTTGAATACTAAATACACAATATCAGAAAACATTTCAATATTGCCATACAAATATTCCTAAATTTTAGAATATAAATAGTTATCAACAAATGCCTTAAAGAAGTTTCAACTTGGGAATTCTGTCCCAAACTTGAAATATTAAAAAATATTGAAATAAAATACATATCTGGCTGGACATGTTTAACTACTTCACAAGTCATTTAAAATTTGCAACATTTTTTTTTTACTTTTCCTTTGGGAAATGCTCTTTATTAAAATATATTTAAGGTGGGAAATATGTAATTATTTTTGCATCATCCTTCTTCTATCTTATCCTCAGAAGCTAACACTTTAAGATTCTTTAGAATAGAGCATATTATAGTCATCTTTATTACTCGCATGGTACTGCATATAATATATATTATTAAACAAACATGCTCAATTGAGTCCAATATATCAGAAGGCTTTTTCACTCAACAAACATTTATTTGGTGGCTGTACATAGCAGACCCTCAAGATATGTGGATAATAGTCAGAGCTCACTCGGGAACTTACTCCCTAACTCTGGAACACGCAGATAACCAGTAATGGGAAGTTCAGACATTTATCTTCACGTCATTTAGCTGCAAATTATGCCTTTGGGAATTAAGGTGAATTTTGAACCACCTTATCCTATCAATATATATGAATCTCTTTTTCTCTTCCCAAATTCTGAGGCAATTTCTTTAAAATATTGACTTCAGTTACCATCTCTTTTATGACACCTTGTTGTTCTTCCAATTTCACGTTGTCTAAATTAGATAGTATAAATGATGAAATAATGCCCCAAACACAATTTAAGCTAGCCTTCTTCCTAACATCTACCAAAGGCATTATCAAATGCTAGACATTCAACATTTCCTTTGTGAAATTTTCAACACAGCTACCCATTTATTATTGTTTTCATTTCAGCAATAGCATCAAATATTTTCAATGCTCCCTATACTATCTTTTTCCCCTAAAAGAAAAATCTACAAAATTTATCAAGTTATGAACTTTTGTTTCTAACATGAATAATACAAAAGTAACCTCAATGACTTTAAAAATTATCCTGAAATAAAAGTGCTGCTGAAATGTGAGAAAAAGGAAATTGTACATATAGTGCTTAACATATCTTCAAAATTGGCCAGTTATGTAATTTGATAAAGTTTGGAAATGATGTATCCATGTTTACAATCTTCTGGACAACATCTTATTGGACAATTATCTGTCAAGCTAGGTATTAAATCAACATGTCATTGTTAAACTTGTGTTCAACATTGAATTTTTCCCAGTTATTTGACAGAATTTTGGAGGATGTTCATAAAAAGATTGTATGCACAAAAGGCACTTTGTCATCTAAGAATATGTACCCAAGCTTAAACTGGAAGCAGGGGTTGTACTGTGCTAGACGCAGAAAATGGACGAAGGAGAATTACGTGTCTTTGCATGAGGGTATTCCACAATGCATACTAGTAGTCTGGCTTCCCAGATGAAGAATCCAAGTGTGTGTCATAGAGCATGAGAAACTGCACTGGGTCATAAAACTAGTAAAGATCAAAATCTCAATGAAAATCAAGTCCTACCTGACGATAAGTCAGTGCTAAAAAAGCTGAAAACCTTGTGTGTGTGTGTGTGTGTGTGTGTGTAAAGAGAGAATCAACCACAATGATTTACATATAATCCCCTCCCAGGGGGATGGACAACAGAAAAGTGGGTGGAGGGAGACATTGATCAGTGTAAGACATGAAAAAATAATAATAATTTATAAATGATCAAGGATTCATGAGGGAGGAAAGGTGAGGGATGGAGGGAAAAAAATGAGTTGATACCAAGGGCTCAAGTAGAAAGAAATGTTTTGCAAATGATGATGGCAACAAATGTACAAATGTGCTTAACACAATGGATGTATGAATGGATTGTAATAAGAGCCATACAAGCCCCCAATAAAATGATTAATAATAAATACAATTAATAATATGAGCAATCTTATATCCAGACCACAATAACCATCAGCATCTTACTTATTCAGAAAGGTTATTTAAGAAACAATATGTAATCAGATTAAGCAAGTAGACATATTCGTAAAACAACATCTGCCTTCTCCCAATATATCATTTATGTGTTCAAAAATTGACTTAATTTTTCATTCAAAATTCCTCTTCCCAAACTGATTGAATAGTTGCCAGAACTTACCTATGTTCTCATGACTTACTTGAGGAGGGGAGGTAAAAGGGTGTAAACCATGTCAGGAAGCTACCATGCTTTTAGAATGAAGAGCAGGCCAGGGCTTCCTGCGCCCTAAATAGTCACAATGGTAGTTCTCCTCTGTCCTACAGACTTGCTGTTGGCAGAGATTCAAACAGCAGTGAGGGTTTTGTTTGGTTTGGGGGGGGTAGGGCTATGTGTTTGTTTTGCATAATGTTAAATGCAGTATAAAGATGATTTGGGGGGAATCAAGATTTTGTATCGGAAACTCTGGAGTGTTTCTACTCTATCCTCATGTTTGCAGTGAGTTGGGATTGACACAATGGTGGTGGGTTTGGTTTTAGCTTTATATTGTTAAATGCATCCAGCATTAAAAAAAAAAATCAATTGAGATGTTTTCTGCTTACATTGATTGCTTAATTAGGGAAATTTTACAAATTGTTGTTTCAAATTTTTTTTCTGTGAGAGGCTTTGTTTAAAATGTTACTGGATTGTTTTCTTTATTAATCACATATTTAACAAAATGTGTTTAAGACTATACCCAGACCTCCACTCAAGTACTCCCTCAACGCAAGAATACTTTCTTCTATTACATTGGCATTCTATGATGCTCACCTTCCCGACACAATCGCTGAAGACAAAGCGGGTGAATAAGCAAATGTGGTGAAGAAAGCTGATGGTGCCCGGCTATCAAAAAATATAGCGTCTAGGGTCTTAAAGGCTTGAAGGTAATCAAGTGGCCATCAAGCTCAGAAGCAACACAGCCCACATGGAAGAAGCACACACCAGCCTATGCAACCACGAGGTGTTGAAGGGATCAGGTATAAGGCATCATCAGAACAAAAAATCTTACCATAGTGAATGATGGGGGGAGTGCGGAGTGGGGATCCAAAGCCCATTAGTAGGCCACTGGAGATCCCCTTGCAGAGGGGTCTCGGGGAGGCGATGAGCCAGTCAGGGTGCGATGTAACAACGATGAGAAATACAACTTTCCTCTAGTTCCTAAATGTTTCCTCCCCGCTCCCACTACCATGACACGAATTCGACCTTGCAAGTCTGGCTAGACCAGAGGATGTACACTGGTACAGATAGGAACTGAAAATACAGGGAATCCAGGGTGGATGAGCCCTACAGGACCAGTGGTGTGAGTGGCGAAACAGGGAGGGTAAAGGGAGAATGGGTAGGAAAGAGGGAACCGATTACAAGGAACTATATGTGACCTCCTCCCTGGGGGACAGACAACCGAAAAGTGGGTGAAGGGAGACGTTGGACAGGGCAAGATATGACAAAATACCAATTTATAAACTATCAAGGGCTCATGAGGGAGGGGGCAGCGGTGAGGGAGGGGAAAAATGAGGACCTAATGTCGGGGGTTTAAGTGGAGAGAAAATGTTTTGAGAATGATGTACAAATGTGCTTTACACAATTGATGCGTGTATGGATTGCGATAACAGTTGTATGAGCCCCTAATAAAATGTTTAAAAAATAAATAAAAAGACTATAGCCAGAACCTGAACTTTTTTTAACTGTGCCAGAAAGACTTCATTTTCATAAGATATTATTGAAGTTGCTGCTGCAAGATTCATAACACATGACTCATTCAACATCACAGCAAATATTTCTTAGAATAGAGGCAGCACCCTTAATTCTGTGTAACGATTCTCCTTAAGGAGGACTAAATTAAAATGCTGATGGATGAATCTTCACCCACTACGGGTGAAGACTCAAGGCCCAAATTACATTGACAGCAAAATATTCACAAAGGATATGTGTTTTAATGCTAAGTGGAATGAAATTTACAATAATGACTCCAACCAAATACATTTTTGGACTCCCTAACAACTAAACCAGAGAGAGATTGAACATACCACTTAAGAATATTCTGTTAACTAGGCATATTATTTTATAAATCCAGGAAACTAAGTTATATTTTCATGTCTCACCTACCAATTTGAATATAACAGGAGGCTACAATGAGACCCATTTTATCTATTGAAATCTGAAACACTTTTAGAGGAAGCTTTTATGGTAATTACTTTATGAGCTAACCTTTTCACATTAATACAGTTTCTAATGCAACAGATTTTTAAAAATCAAATGGGCACTTTTTCAAATACACTAGTGAATTCTTTTTTTATGGTATTTTGGTTCTTTATTTTATTATTATTTTCGCAATCATTTTGGCTCTAGACTTTTCTTGTATATTCAAGTGACTTCAAAGAAGTAGTATTGTTTCTGCAGTTATACTTCCACAACATAGAGTGTTTGCTTAAATGTATATGGGAAAACTACTAACCTTTCTAACGTTCATTTTAAATTATAATTAATAATTACTAGCATACTTATTAGCCCGTGATATACAGATGACAAAATCTTGTTTGCTGCAGGTAAGGAGAACTGGAAGGACTTGCAGATGAAGATTAAGAATTTCAGCCTTCAATATGGATTACAACAACGTAAAAGAAAACAAACAAAAGCATTCACAACTTGACCAGCTGAAAAAGATGGAAGTTGTCACGGATTTTATCTTTCTTGGATCCACAATCAATACTCACGGAAGCAGCAGTCAAGAGATCAAAGGAAACAATGAATTGGAAAAGTCTGCCACATAAGACCTCTTTTAAGTGTTCAAGAATAAAGGATTTATTTTGAGGACTAAGGTATGCCTTGTATGTATGTGAAAGTTGGACATTAAATAAGGAAGACCAAGAAGAATTGATACATTTGAATCATGGAGCTGGTGAAGAATATTGAATGTGCCAAGGATTACAAAAATCAAAAACAAAATAACAAAAAATTCTGTCTTGGAAGAAGTACAGCCAGAATGTTCCTTAGAAGTGAGGATGGCAAGACACTATCTCATGTAGTCGGGACATGTAACACTCGGGGAAGCCTGACTCAGCGATGAGTCAACACAGTCTCGATGGCATTGAGTTTGAAGGTTTCTCAAGACAGGCCAGTCTCTGGAACAGAACACCGTGCTTGGTGGAGTATAATGGCAGCCAGAGAGAGAGAGAGAGAGATTGATAAACACATTGTTGTGAAAATGGGCTCACACATGGCTATCATGATAATGATTGCGTGTTTTTCTTTCTGTTGTACACAGGGTTGCTATGAGTCAGAAGCAACTTAATGGCCCCTAACAAGAACAGTAACATAATTAATGGCTCCCAGAATTAAGTAGATCAAATATTTGAACTTATCTAATCCAATACTAGGACATAACTGAATCTATCATAAATTTTGTTTTCTACTTAATACTAAAACCCTTACAAAATAACGTTAATTGAAATATACTATTTTGAATGTTATCAGATTATCAACGTTCATGAGGCAAACTACACACATAAAATAATTTCTAAAACATATTTTATAACAAAATAATCACTATTATCATTGATAATGAGTTAATGAATATATAAATCAACAAATATAAACATTTATTGATCTAAATTTCACAATCTTAGAAGATAGAAGATAACTTAGAAGATAACTAATCTATTTTTAGTTTCAAAGAAGTTACCTTGCATTGTGGAGAATAATACTTTGATTTGTTTAACCCGTAGAATTTTCTTTAGATTTAGAGGACCACTAATTTAGTAATCATTTTCTTGGTATACTGAAACACTTAAAATATGTTCATTGTATTCTAATTAGCAAAGAGAGTTTCTAGCAACTGGGAAATTAAAATTTAAGAAGCAGTAAATATTTAAAATAAGAAATAATAAAATTGTCCTTTTTGCATGAAACATGGTTTCTAAGTAAGAGTGTAATTAATAGGAAAGAATATTTGATGAAAATGCTTACATTAAAAGTTTAAGAACATAAATAAGGTACTACTTCCATACAGATAACTTCTACATAGATCACTAGATAATTGCTTATAAATTGCAGAATAATCTACTATGTCATTTTCTTCTGCCCTTGGTTTAACTGATTTAGGGACATCTGATAAATCATAATATATTATTTACTACCCTATGTATATATATTAAATTTTAATATAATATATAAATCATTTTATTTATTTATAGCCACATATAATATACCTTTTTATAAAGAATAAAGCCTTTGTGATTCATTTTTAAATTATAAACTTAGCAACTAGATACTGAGAACCTTACCTGCAATGTGTAGTACCACTGTGCTTGTGTATCCAAATAACAAACCCAAATTCTTAATGTATATGGCAGTGATTCTTACATTTCTTTTTTTTTTTTCTTACATTTCTTTTCAAACCCTCACATATTACTTAAAATATGAAATCTTATCTGTCTTAAGAGAAGTAGAGCTAGACTGCTCCTTAGAAAGAAGTATGTGTGATTATGTCTGACATACTGGGCCATGTGATCAGGAGATTCCACTCCAGGGAAAAGGACATTGAGCTTGGTAAACGTGAAGAGGCAGCGATTTCTCCACTCTCCAACTTCCTTGACTAATTCTGACACCAAACGGTCTCCCAGGCCCCTGCTTCTCTGCTCGATTCTATCATCCACTGTAAGGGCCACAGAGAACGCACAGAAAGACTTGCTATCACAGGGTTTACTGAGGAAGCTGACAGGGTACAATTCAAGGTCAGACCTTCTCAGGATGTTGTCTTCCGGTACAGAGCACCTCTTCTTAGCTGTGCCCCCAGGCATGCTTCTTCCTGTGCTGGGAAGAAGGTGGTGGTTCCTTAGGCAAATGAGATGGGACCAACACATGTCATGGTCCAAGGTCATGGAAGAAGGATAAACAGCAATTCCCTGGGAGCTGTGAGAAGCGGCTGTTGGTATGTCTGTCTGCTTTGCCTCCTACTCTCGGGCAAGGCTGCAGAGAACAGCCACTTGCAGTTATCAGTTACTTCACTTTCCCAAGCTTCATCCTTCCCTCCTATCTATGAATGACTTGGTTGAAGTGTTAATCCTTCTTTGTATGTTTATAAATTGCCTTTGTGGAAATCCTGGCATGATCATGCTGGCTACATGATCCAAGGAGTGTATAAGCTCACTTCTCATACAGTTCAGGGCTCTGGAGTGTCTATACTTCAGAGACAGACCCCCCACAATTCAACTATATTCTGTTGTCTTTTGTTGTTGTTGTATGTTACCATGAAGAAAATACATTTTCTTCATTGCAGTGTGCCCCTTTGAAACCTGTTTGTGATGTAAGATAAAAACTGGTCTCCACACATGGCCGGCCCCACTATGAGACATGACACCCCTCGCTGACCCATATCCCTACAGGGGACAACACCAGAGGCACAGTGTGGGAACTGCACCCTATCTGATTCCGCCACTCCGAGGCAAAACACTAAGGGGGTGCAAAGAACAGCAAGAGAACAGAGCAGCGAGGTCCCCAGGAAATGCTGAAGGTGGACTTTGGAGCCAGGGCGTGGTGCCCCAACACACTGGACTGGAAAACACTCCTAAAGGCCAACAAACAATATTTGAACTAACTACAAGCTTTTCTTTCTTGTTGTCTTTTGTCTTGTTTTTTGTCATTGGTTTGTTATTGTTTTGTTGTATATTGTTGCTTGGTTTTGCTCTGTCTTGTTTTTGTGCATGTTATTATCTCTGCAGGTCTGTCTAAATAAGATAGGCTGGATGAACAATCTGGAGGAGAAAACAACGGGACCGACAGTTCCGGGGAGGCATGGGAGAGGAGGAGGTGGGGGGAAAGGTAGTGGTGTTAACAAACCCAGGGACAAGGGAAAAACAAGTGATGCAAATCGATGGTGAGGAGGGTGTGGGAGGACTGGTAGGGCATGACCGAGGGTAATGTAACCAAGAGGAATTGCTGAAACCCTGGTGGGGACTGAGCAAGACAGTGGGACAGGAGGAAAGTCAAAGGAAATAGAAGAAAGAGCTGGGAGGCAAAGGGCATTTATAGAGGTCTAGATAGACATGTATATATGCAAATATACTTATATATGAGGATGGGGGAATAGATCTATGTGCATTTATTTATAGGTTTAGTATTAAGGTAGCAGAAGGACATTGGGCCTCCACTCAAGTACTCCCTTGATGCAAGAATACTTTCTTCTATTAAATTGGCATTCCATTATGCTCACCTTCCCAACACAACTGCTGAAGACAAATGGGTGCATAAGCAAATGTGGCAAAGAAAGCTGATGGCGCCCGGCGGTCCAAAGATATAGCATCTGGGGTTTTAAACGCTTGAAGGTAAACAAGTGGCCATCTAACTCAGAAGCAACAAAGCCCACATGGAAGAAGCACACCAGCCTGTGCGATCACGAGGTGTTGAAGGGATCAGGTATAAAGCATCATCAGAACAAAAAATCTTACCATAGTGAATGAGGTGGGTAGTGCAGAGTGGAGACCCCAAGCAATGCAATGTAGCAATGATGAAAAATACAACTTTTGTCGCTTCCTAAATGCTCCCTGCCCCTCCCGCCCAACGCTCATGACCCCAATTCTACCTTGCAAGTCTAGCTAGACCAGAGGATGTACACTGGTTCATATAGGAACTGGAAACACAGGGAATCCAGGGAGGATGATCCCTTCAGGACCAGTGGTATGAGTGGCAATACTGGGAGGGTAGAGGGAGAGTGGGTTGGAAAGAGGGAACCGATGACAATGATCTACATGTGACCTCCTCCCTCGGGGACGGACAACAGAAAAGTGAGTGAAGGGAGACGTTGGACCGGGCAAGATATGACAAAATAATAATTTATAAATTATCAAGGGTTCATGAGGGAACGGGGAATGGGGAGGGAGGGGAAAAATGAGGACCTGATGCCAGGGGCTTAGGAGGAGAGCAAATGTTTTGGGAATGATGAGGGCAATGAATGTGCAAATGTGCTTTACACAGTTGATGTATGTATGGATTGTGATAAGAGCTGTATGAGTGCCCTAATAAAATGATTAAAAAAAATATAATAAACTCTTTGAAATCCTAAAAAAAAAAACAACCCAGTCTTTATAATTAGCGTACATTTCTTGCCCTCAGTTTCTTACCCACATAGATGCTTGGCCCCTGCTGTGCTTCAGCAATATTATAAACCTCTTTTAATAAATTACCAAAGGACATGGCATTCTGTTATAAGCTTCAGCCCAAAGCTTATCCTCTACCTTATTAGGTCCTGGAGGCATCCCACTCTGCAATTTGGACCTTCTGCCCGAAGGCATTAAGCTACCCCTGATCTAATTTGCAATGGCTTTTGGTTCTACTCTTGGCACTTCTTAGGCCTTCCTCTGCTAGTCTGGTTTCACATCTCTCTGTGTTCTTGATTGGGGAGGCTGAGCAGGTATCTTGGGGTTCAAAGAATACACTGTGCTACTGGCTCTTTTTTTCTGGATGATAATGACAGTGCCCATTTCTACTTTTGGGATGGCTCATTTTAAATACAGCAGGATGGTAAACCAAGCAAACCCCACATTAGTGTCCATATACTCTATCTGCATGGTGCCAATGAGTCTTTGGTGGGAGCTCGAACAATTATGGCTATCAGAGTTGCATCGAGTAATTCAGTGCACCAGCGTTATATTACGGTCTCTGCGAGTTTGAGTCACTTTGAAGTCAATGACAACAGCAATATTCTCTGTCCGTTTCCAGTTTCCTGCACAGGGTGACCATTTAACAAATGCTGAATGAAGTAGAATAAATGAATCACTTAGAACATTACTGACAACATACTTATTGCTACCTTTGAATGATATGAAGATGTTTATTCTTAAAAAACAGAAACAAAACTATTACCCAAGCTCTTCTTTACAGCTTTTCTTGCTAAGTCAGCATGGATTTCTCAGCAAGAAAATTCAAGATGCTGACTACTACAGATAATTATCCTGTGAACTTGAAAAACAAACACAAAACACATAGATATAGATACAAATCTGGGTCAGAACAGATATAATGGAGATACCGATGTATGAGGAAACTGAGAATGTTTATGGGAAATTAAAACTAAAATATAATGGATTTTTTCCATGATCCTTTTGAATGCCCTTGTACATGTTTTTGATCAGGTAAATTGTTTTAGACAAATCACCAACTCAAAAAAAGTGTAGATCAGCTTAAAACATTTCATATGTATATGTCTATATAATCCAACTATCTCAGTAACTCTAACATCTATTTACTGCTCTACTTCTTAGACCAAATGCTTCCAATGAGCTAAATATCTAGCATTTACTGCTCTACTTCTTAGAATATAAGTACCAATGCGACTGAAAATCCTGAAGGTTATTACAGTGGAAGCCTGCCTACATGGAATAATTTTAGCATTTAAATATACTGGTCACAGTAGCGAGAATAGAAACTGTATTAAAATAAAGGTGTTGGCATTTCACAGGCTAATTGCAAAAGTAAGCTGTGAACAGTGCGCATTCCTCTCAAAATAATGCAATTGTTGATGGTATTGACATAAATATGTAATTCAGGAATATGAATTTTGACTCAACATAAAACGTTGTTTTTGATAGGTGCGGTCAAGTCAGCTTCCACTCATTGTGATCCTGTGTGCAATAGAACAAGCACTGCTTGGTGCTGTCCAATCTTTAAAAGTGTTATTTGAGCCCATTGCTACAGCCGCTGTGCCAATCCACCTCTTCAATGGTCTTCTTTCTCGCTAACTTGACCTAGCATAATGTACTCGTCCAGGATGCTCGCTCCTGATAACACGTCCAAAATGTGTGAGACGAGTCTCACAATCCTGCTTCCTCAGGAGCGTTCAGCTGTACTTCCTCTAAGACAGATGGGTTTGCTCCTCCAGCAATCCATGGGAAGTTCTCTGTTCTTCAACTAGACCATAATTCAGATGAATCATTTATTCTTTTGTCTTCCTGATCGATGGTCCAATTTTCACATGCAAATGAGGTGACTGAAAATACCATGGCTTGGGTCAGGTTATCTTACACCAGAAAGCAGCATCTTTATTCTTTAACATTTTAAGAAGTTTTGCGCAGTAAAAACACATTTGGTAATACGTTTTCTTTCTTTCTTTTTAATTGACTGGTGATTCCAGGAACAACGAAACTTTGACAATGTCAGTTTCCACAGATGCTGTCTGTAGTTGCAGGTCTGAGGACTTTCCATTTTGTCCATCGATAAGCAATCCCCCGTATGAAGGCTGCAATCTTTGATCTCATCCGTCAACACTTCAAGCCCTCATTTTTGGCAGGTGCCATCTGCAGGTGTGTCATCCCAGGTTGCTAATAAACCTTCCTCCAATCCTAATGCGATGTCCTTATTCGGCAAATCCAACTTCTCAGATTATTTGATGAGCATGCAGATTGAATAAATACCATGAAAGGATACACCACTGACCCTAAATTTTTCTTATTCTATAACATGTGACATTCCATCATTCTGTTTGAAAGACTGCCTCTTGTTCTACGTACAGGTTGCACACAATTGAGTGTTCCGTAATTCCAATTATTGTTGCATTGTCTATAATTTGTTATGATCGATTCAGTTGAATGCCTTTGTATAATCAATAAAACACAACCAAACATCACTCTGATCTTTCCTATTTTCAGCCAAGACTCCATCTGAAGTCAGCATTAATAGTTTTCCAACTCCTTCTATGAATCTGACTTGAATTCCTGGTAGCTTTATGTTGATGTACTGCTTTCTCTGTCTTTGAAGAAGGGCTGAGCATTTGAGTAGTTGACAATGACTATTAAATATAGCAAGGATGACCAAAGAACCAACCAATGTGTCTTGGAAGAAGTGCAATTAGAATATTCCTTGGAAACAAGGATGGCAAAACTTCCTCTCATGTTCTTTGGACATGTTGTCAGGAAAGACCAGTCCCTGGAGAAGGATGTACAGTTTTATAGTCATTGAAAAACAAGAAGAGTCTCTCAATATAACCTGATAGTGAGGATGGCACAAGACTGGACTGTGCTTAGAACCAACTGGAGAGCATCTAAGCACAAAGTCACTGAAAACAGTATCTGATATGCTATCACATAACTTTCCATTAGTTCCGTTTTCAATAAAATGACCTGATAAGTTGCTGTTGTTGCTTTGTTCCTTTTGCAGATTTACAAAATACGTCCTGGACAATCGGTTTTAACAATGATAAATGTATCATGAGTTAGGAGTGCATTGCATTTTTTAAGAGTACATGCATGTTTCATCATATCCAGAGCAGATTAACTTTATTCTTATTTAGTTTTTACCTTTACGATACAAGTTCCACTCTAAAACATAAATCACTTTTTAAAATGACTAATTATTTATAAACATCAAATAAATATCTACAAACTTCTTGAATTTTTTATATTTTAAAAGTTCTTTTGCCCAGGAAATATTATTGAGGTTACAGTAATTTGAACAATTATTAAAATGAATGTATAATTAAAAATTAGAAGTATACATTCCCTTTGCATGCAAATAAATGCCTTTATGATACTTTTTACTTTTACTAACTTCACTAAGTGAATATATTCTCATTACCAGTAACATGTGAAGTGTGAAACACAAAATGTAATTAGCACAGTGACAAAATCAGCTATATCTTTAATATATATATTTTTATAGTCTATAGGATTGAAAGCTCATCTTATAATTATAACATTGTTAGAATTTAAAATTGCTTAAAATGTCACAAATAAAATACTTAAAACCCTTCTCTGAGAAAACGCATAATGGAGCTAATGTCAGTGCAGCAGGAGGCCCCAGAGATCTCAGGGACCAGGTCACAGTGCTGGTCTATGCATTGGTCCAAACTTCCAGAGGCATAGACTAGGACAAGAAGTGGCTCCTGGTCATCAACCCAGATTGTGTGGTCAAGAACATGAAGATCACGTTCCTGGAAGAAATCAATCTGTTCTCCATGCCCACCAAGGAGTCTGAGATCATTGACTTCTTCCTCAGGATGTCCCTCAAGGGCAAGGTTTTGAAGATCATACCTATGCAGGAGCAAACCCACACTAGCCAGTAGACCGGGCTCACAGTCTTTGTCACTGTCAGGGAATGCAATAAACACATCAAGCCCGGCGTCAAGTGTTTCAAGAAAGTAGCCATTTCCATCAGTGGGACCACCTTCCTGGCCAAGCTGCCCATTGTTTGTCTCCGGTGGAACTACGGTGGGGACATGAACAGCAAGCCCCACACACAGTCCTGCTGCAGCTCGGTGCTTGTATGCAATCATTCTTGTACCCAGGGACAGTATCATTGTCTCAGCCCCCATGCCCAAGAAGCACATAATGTTCAAGTCAGAACTTGTGGAATTCTGTCTTATATGCTAGGTATTGTGTGTGGGTAGTGAGATCAAGGAAAGCAACAACAGCTAGTTGTTTCAATGTATGTTTTTATTTCCATTGAGACTTTCTTTGACCCAAGACTTTTTATTTGGTCTCTAGTTTCCAAATTATTTTTTCCTAAATATTATTGGAGTTTTATTGTAATCAGTAATTAATGTAGCTTTCAAAAAGTCAAATTTTAGTTGATATAATAATTCTATTGATTTAGGAAATAATCCTCATCCACCTCCTGGAATATATGATCAAATTAATTGAATTCATTCTTCTAAAAGTATCTCTTCTAAACATCTGATATTTAAATCCTATTTCAAAAACCTGTAATGTATAAAGGATGAAAACTGTTGTTCAAGTGAATCAGTGTGGTAATACACAGATAAACAAATTCAAAGAACAAATCTTACAAAAGAGCAGCAGGTTAAAAACAACCATTTGGAAGTTAACATATTGACTGACCATCATGAGCAGTTGCTCCCTGTAAGCAGAACTGTTTTTCTCAAATTTGCGTTTTGCCTTATCATTACATCTTGTAATATTTTGTATTTCATAAAAAAATCTCTACAGGGTGTTTAAACCAGATGTTTAGTTTCAGAAATTAGAAATGTTGTCTCTAGTTGATACATTTTAAAAGAGGTTTCATCATTTGAACTTAGACATCAATAAATATTTTTGGAGGAAAGATATTCTTTAATTTCATTATGCACAATGACAAATGAGTTATCTTAACCTTAATGGTGTTAGCCAGGTGTCTCAGATTGTTAGATTACAGCATGGTTAGGTTCTATGATGTTGTCAATATACACATTGACCTTGGAACTGGGACTTAGCCTTAGGCTCAAAGGTAAATGCCTTGCTTTATCCTTTGTGATTCTCTCCCAGTACATGATTAAAAAACAACAACTCTGTCTCTCTGTTAGGGATAATTGAGTTGCTCTATTTCTACTTTATTTTCCCTTTTCATAAAATAATTTTTGAAAACATCGTGAAAAATTACATACAAATAAATAAAACTAATATTCTGTGAAATTTAATGGGGAAATTTAAAAAATGTATATAGTTTCTATTCCTCAGAGGATTAAAAAATAGTAATATTGTATCGTGCAATAATAAACCAAAAACTAACTGACATTGAGTACGTGATGACTCATAGCAACCATATAGGACACGTTAGAACTTCCCCATGGGTTTCTGAGACTCTTTCTCTTTATGTGAGTAGGAAGCCCAACTTCTATCCCCAAGGACAGGTTGGTGGTTTTGAACTGCTGACCTTACAGTTAGAAGCTCCATATGTAACCAATATGCCACCAGGGCACACTACATCCAACAGTAAGGGTTCAATAATATGAGGTATGTGGTAATCTGTTCAATATATTTCTTCAAAACCATTTTATTGGAAGTCAATATGATATCATATCATTCCATAGTTCAATCAAATCAAGCAATGTTATATAATTGCTACTGCTATCAGTTTCAAAACATTCTTTTCCTCCTTGAATTTCTTGATATCAGCTCCCTTTACACACCCTCTACTCTACCACTCCCAACTCCCCCCAGAAACCCTTATTCTGCTTGCTTCCCCTAAAGGTTCATCAATCCTGGGCTTGACATACTGAAAAAGACACACATATAACAAAAATTCAAGAGGGCGACCCACAATGAAATAACACATCTAAAATAAATCCTATTATGAAAGAACAAAAAATACAGAAACATCTGAAAACTAGATCAGGCCTAATGTGAAACAGAGGGGGGGGGAAACTTACAAGGTTTTAACTATTCAAATCAGGTTTATCCTTTTGATCTTCTATGACATCTCTCCACTACACTCTGTTTAATAACCGCTTTTCTCCCATCCATCTGTTATGGATACAGGGAAATCACCAAAGGATTATTCCTATATAGACCCCACAAATGTGTCTTGGGCTCCCACTGTCATCGACAGCGCGCGCGCGTGTGTGTGTGTGTGTGTGTGTGTGTGTGTGTGTGTGTG